>NC_057812.1:405502678-405589125 GCF_018294505.1 Triticum aestivum | reverse complement strand
GCTGATGAGCGGGCATCGTCTATGTTGGGGTAGATGGTGATCGACCTGAAGCCGGGCAACACGAGGGCGGCAAAGGTTATGGGGGTTATGCTTCTAAGGGAATTCTTGACACTGCGAGTAGCCCCACTCCAGACGTGTGCACGCCCCCTCTGGGAGCTTAAAGAAGAGGGAAATAAGACCTTCCTGAGGCCAGGGGCCTTGCCTGACGATGAATTGGCCGCTGTCATGCGCCTCATAGTTGGGGACAATCAAGAGTACCCACCAAGCGCCTTCGTCCCCCTGGTCTAACGCAGGGATCGGGAGGAATTCGTCACCTCCAGGCCGAACTTGATGCGCGTGGGTTGGTGTCGCCGGCGTTCCTGGGAGCCCCCGCAGCACCGAAACCGGTGGAGGTGTCTTCTGACGAGCCTCGCAGGGAGGGGGGAGAAGAATTGGACCCAGAGTAACCTCTGGAAGAGGTGGGGGAGACTTCCCCTCTGAGCAAGGCCGAGATCCTCCGCGCCCTTCCTGACGATACCGAGGCCGACGCTCCCAAAGGGAGAGGGAGCAGCCCCCCATCCTGACGCGGGGTAGGTCGTTGCTGGTGCCTCACGATGCCGCCTCCATCCCGATGCTATCAGGCTTCAGGCTTGCTAAGCGGAAGTATGTCGCCGTGGATCAGTAAGTGTCTCAAGCTTTGCCTTGTCCCTGTTTGTACTCATCATCTCCTGATGCTGGCGCTTGGTTGATCAGGCTGATATCTTCTGCGAAGAAAAGGAAGGAGGATGCGGCGTCCATGCCTCCTTCCTCAGAGAAAGGGGGTAGCAGCGCCCGCATCTCCCCAGCCCGGTTGTCCTCACGGGCCCAAGAGGAGCATTGCCACGTGGAACCAGCCCCCATGGCCCTGCTAGCTCCGGAGGTGCCGGCGCCTGGCGCGGCCGATGAGGTTCCAGCTCCTATGGAAGTCGCGGTTTCCCAGATCCTGGTGACAATGTCGCCTCCTCCTACTGCTGCACCTCCACTCCCAGGTTCTTTTGCTCCTGCTGCTACTCTGGAATGTGCTCTCTCGGAGATGACCCGGTTGCAGGCGGATCTCCTGGGCGCAGACCCATGCCTTGTGGCTGGGCGTCTAGAGCTGGCCTTAGGCTGGCTCCATTCCAACTTGGCGGTTCGCGCGGCGCTGGGCCAGGCCGCTGCAGCTTCTGAGAAGGAGAATAAGAGTGCCGCCAACACCGCAGCCGATCGTGAGATGTCGTTAAAAGACAACAAGGCCGCCCGCGACCGCTGCCAGGTGCTGGAGGACGAGCTGCAGGGCCTACGCGCCTAGCACGCCGAAGAAGCACGCTGCCACCAAGCGAAGGAGGAGAAAATGAAGGCCCGGGTGGACGCCGTCAAGAACCATGATGCTGAGCTTGCGGAGTTGGGGTGGGCGCAGGCCGCCCAGCGCAACCGGTTGGAAGAGCTCGAGCGGGAGGCGAAGGCAAGGGAGGCCGAACTCGACGCCAAGGTGCGAGTCCTGACCGAAGACCGTGCGGCCTTTGCCGATCTCGAGAAGAGGTCCCGCAAGGCACTAAAGATGCTCTATGAGCACAGCCCGGAGAAGTCGCTGGCCGCCGATGAGGACAACCCCGCCCAGCTGCTTCCTCTCTTGGTGCAGGCGCTCGAGGAAGTCGTTGATGGCGTCGGTCCTATGGTGGAGGCGGAAGCTCGCATTCTGTCTTCAGCTGCATTGACTCGCGTCTTCAACCACCTGCACCTTCGCGACCCCAATGCTTGCATTGACGAGCTACTGGAGCCTGTGGCTGAAGACCAATACAAGGCTGCCGCTGCAGCCGTGCAAGGTCAGGTGGAGGCCTTGCTGAAAATGTTCCACGGCTTTGTCTCCGCTCCTTTGTCTGGTGATGTCGCCGATCCTATGGCTGGTGGTGAAGGTGAAGACAACGTCGCTCACGAGGTAGCTTCTTCCATAGGTGATGGCGGCGTCCGGGGGTGACCTGCGGCTACCCTCCTGTTTCGTTCCTGCAACATGCATTAGGCCTCGCGGGGGCATTTAGACTTTTCATTTGATATCGTGAAGACAATGTGTGAGGACAATGCGTTTGTAATATTTGCTTCGAGATTTTGCGATTTCCTTCCTATTTGCTTTATGTTCTGCGTCGGCAGAGCCCGGCCCCGCGCATGCCTTAACCGCCATTTGGCCAACCGGAGACCAGGACGGACCAAGGAGTGAGGGGCTACGTGACCAGTTAGGCTCTTGAGTCGTGATGCTCAGGAGTCCCCCTTGACGCGGAAACAACTTATAGGGAGAGTTCGCGAGGATAGACTGATGTTCCAGGTCGGCAGGGCCCGGCCCCGCGCATACCTCAACCACCATTGGGCCGACCAGAGACCAGGACGGACCCAAGGGTGAGGGGCTACGTGACGAGTTAGGCTCCTGAGTCGATGCTCAGGAGTCCCCCTTGACGCGCAAACAATTTCCATACCTGCCCTCACCGAGGCCTCGGGAGGGGTGCGCGACGCCCAGTTCCGGGAGACCTAGTTGGGTGGCGTGCACTTGGGTGTGCTCCGAGCACAGCCCCCGTGCCCGTCCCCCTCTCGCGGCTCTCTTGAGGGGAGGCATTGCGGTGAGGCCGGACGCTAAGCTCTGGGCTCCCTGAGGTTGGTTAGACCGTGGGGCTGCCCTCAGTTGTTTATCACCAGCGCGGAGCATAGTGCTTCCACTTGTGTACGGGCATAGCCGCTCCTCGGTAGTGTCGACGGCCAGTGCGGAGCATGGTGCTTCCACTTGTGTGTGGGATGGGGGGCCCCCTCCGAGAGGAGCCCCCGGGGCGTGTACAGCCCCGCCCAGACACGTGGCTTGCACGGCACGGCTGCGACGTGTGTCTGGGCACTCGTGAGCCAGCGCGGGACTCACGAGGCCCTACCTGAAGGCGGGTTGTGCCTGGTCTTGAGTCTTGGTGGCTGTGTTTTCCTGCAAGGCGGTTAGTGCAAGCACTCTACGTCCTTAGGTCCCGGCCCTCGAGCAAGCTCAACCGCCGCTAGTATGCCAGGTCGCGATGTCGTGGTCAAGGCCAGGGGGTGAGGGCTGGAGAGCCAGTAAGAGCTCCTGAGTAGTGATGCTCAGGAGCCCCCCTTTTAACGCGCAAGCGAATTGCACGGGGTGAATGTACCCGTAGCAGGTGACAATCGAGTAGGCAATAATCGTTGGCAGGTTAAGTAGGGAAGGAAAATCGGCTTGGGTAAATGCAGGAAGATACATGCCACTGGGTCTGGCCCGAGCGGCTTGGGGATGATGCAGCCCGAGGGGCGCCCCCAGCAAGGCAAGCTAAAGACATGAGAAAAAGGGATACATGCCGCAGGGATGTACCCACGCGGCCTAGGAATAATGCAACCCAAGGGGTGCTCCCAGCTTAAATGAGCTTGCAAGATGTCACCTTGTTCTGTAGACGAAGTAGAGTTGGTGCAGCTAAAGGCGTGCGTCGAAGAAATGACTCCTCATGAGCCACCGGAGCCCTAAGCGTCGGGAGGCTCTGGGAGCTCAGGAGGCTCCCTGAAGACCGTCTACGTTTCCTCCAGGATGGCGTGGTACCTGGCCTCTTGAGCCGCCAGGTCATGCGCATGTTGGGCTGATAGGCCGACGCCACGCTCAGCAAGCCAAGGGGCATGCGAACGTAGCTATGTGGCGGGCCCTCGCAACGGCCCACACACGAAGGCCAGAAGCGCTCCTGAGACGCGGCCATTTTGAGACCTGGGACATCGATTCAGACGCGCAGCTCTGCACCCTCGCCTGGGTGGTGAGCAGTGCCCTGTGAGCGGCTGTCGCCGCACATGGCTCTTGCGTCTTGCAATTCCTGTGTGGTCTTGGCGATGAACTCCTGAGTGGTGGGCACCCCTTGCCCTGTGTTCTCCTGAGGAAAATGTCCCGTGTAGCATGCCTCCAAGTGGTGCTCGAGCGCCTCCCTCGTGAGGTGGCAAGGCCTAAGGCCCTCCAGAAGAGAGCCCCCGAGCCCTGCCCGGGGAGGGTGCTGGGCGCGCCTTCCTATGCGATGGAGGGTGGCGCCCCTTGGCCGGACACTGATCCTGATGAGGCTCCAGCCATGACGCCATCCTCCATAGGTCCTACGCGGTGTAGCTGCTTCTTCTTGGGGATGGCCTTCGGAGGGCCCTCACTTTTGCTGTTGGGGTCATCAATTGCTTCAGCTAGGCACGCTCGAGGGAGCACACCACATCCCTTTCCTCACATGGGACTATGATGACCCTGCCGCTTCCAGGCATCTTCAGGACGTTATAGCCGTGGTGGGGACTGCCATGAACTTGGCCCGGGCCGGATAGCCAAGGATGTTGTTGTACGGTAGGAGGATGTGGGTGACGTCGAAGTCGATGAGCTCGGTGCGGTAGTTGTCACGCGTGCCAAAGGTGACAGGCAGGGGGACCTGCCCTATTTGTGTGGTGCAGCCGTCGGTCACTCCTGAGAAAGGTTTTGTAGGCTGGAGCTGCCCATATGGCACTTGGTGGTTGTCGAATGTGTCGATGGACAGGACGTTGAGACATGCACCACCGTCGATGAGGGTCTTGCTAACCTACGCATTGCTGATGACTGGGGAACACAACATCGGGAGGACGCCGGTGGTGGCCGTGCACTTGAGCTGATCTGCTGAGTCGAAAGTGATGGGGCACTGGGACCACTTCAGCGGGCACGCGGCATCAAGCTTGGCGAGCACCATGTTCACCTCATGAGCGAACGGTTTGAAGATGCGCTGAGAGGCTGGGGCCTGGGCGCCGCCCAAGATGCAGGTGATTACACGCGGCTCCTGGAAGCCCGCAGCCCCCTCGTCCCGATGATGATCGTCGTTCCTTCTTGGTGGCGGCACCGGGGGAAGACCAGCATTGCTTTGGGGGCGATCCTCACGAGACTGGTCCATCCAGGCCCCCTCGCGGGGATGGTCTTGCCAGCGGTCCTCACGAGGCCTGTCGCGCCATTCCTAGCGCAGGCCACGGTCGTCCCAGTGTCCGCCTCCACGTCCTCCTCCACGGTCGTAGCCCCGGTCGCTGTGCTCGGGGCGTCGACTGTAGCGTCCTTCTCGTATGGCTCTGAGCTCTTGGCAGTCACTGGTGATGTGGGTGTTCAGGTTGTGGAAGGCGCATAACGGTCGGCTGTTCTTGGATGACTCAAGCTGATCTCTGCCCCGTTTTGTGTCGGGCTCCACTGCTAGCACCGCTGCTTCCTTGCGCTTCACGTCCTTGGCCTTGGCTTTCTTCTCTTCTGTGCCCGCGCCTGGAAGCTCAAGGAGAGAGAGGCTCCCCTCCTCAGCTCTTGCGCACTTGGTCTCCAGGTGTCGGTGTACAAAAAGAGGGGTACACTTTTTGTACACCTATAACTGTGCACGGGCTGTCTGAGCCACGGGCACCACCACACCAAGCAAGGCAAGGGAGGTGAGCCAGGGTAAGACCGAAGCTCAAGAGAACTACAACGCCAAGGCCAAGACCACGAAGAGCAAAGGGGACGAAGCGTACTCCCCCGGCAAGATCCTTGCCGGGAGACAGTTCTAGCAGCCCTGGCAAGACCCTTGGCGCGGCGACTCGTCCCGCGCCTACGGAGCAAATCACCCTTGAGTCCACTGCCCCCAAAGGGCAAGGATTCAGGAGACATCCCCGTGGCGGCATGCAGATCTTTCTAAAGACATTCAAGATCAGATACGCACTAAGGAGATGACAACCCTTGGCGGGATCCCAGCCGAGGAAGACCACAAGGCCCCCGGCAAGCGCCTTGCCGGGGATGACAGCTGGCGCCTCGGCAAGACCCTTGCCGGGGACCCGGCAATGCCCTTCCCGAGGACACCCGCGGGGCCACCATCAGGCCCACGCTGACTAAACCTCCACCACCGCACGCATGCAGCTGCCGACCCAACCAGCTGGGCAGGCACCTATGTGGTGGCATGCATATCTTCATGAAGACCCACCACTGCGCCACCTCATTTGCCTGCCTACCTACATGGAATCGCAGGCGTCCCTAGCCAGGGCGCGTGTCGGCACAACAAGGAGCGGCGATAGATGAGACATGTTTCTCCCCCGTCCCCGATAAAGCAAGGACACCTAGGCAAGACGCATTAAATGCGCCTTGTCATGTAATGTGAGGGATAACCTCGCATCACTATACCCTTTCCACCTCCTGTGTGCCACTGTGGAAACCCCTTTTTCTATAAAAGGAGGCCCAAGGAGACCAGGAGAAGGATTCGGCTTTTTGGAGCTCCTCACGCCCCATAGCTAACTCAAGAACACAGATATACAATCCACCAAAGCAGGAGTAGGGTTTTACGCATCCTCGCAGCCCGAACCTCGATAAACGAACCGTGTGCTACCTGTTAGATCCGCTCTTCTCACGACACTGCACCCCGCTAACCATAGTAGGGATTCTTGTGATCCCATAGGTGTCGTTCCCACCGACACCAGGTTGAACAGCTCCTGAGATGTGCAGAGCTCCTCGTGGATAGCAAGCTCTTCCTTCATCTTGACATCACGGACGCCGTCGGAGAACGCGGAGATGATGGCCTCGTCCGTGACCTTGGGGATCTTGAGGTGGGTGTTGTTGAAGCGCTGAATGTACTTCTGGAGGGTCTCCCCTGGCTGTTGCTTGATGCGCCGCTGGTCACCTGCGGCCGGCGGGCGGTCGCGAGTGCCCTAGAAGTTGGCGACGAAGCGGTCGCGCATCTCGACCCAAGAGGAGATCGAGCTATGCTGTAGGTTCAGGAGCCAAGAGCGGGCCCCGTCCTTGAGAGCCATGGGAAACCAGTTTGCCATGACTTTCTTGTCGCTGTTGGCTGCTTCGATGCTCAGCTTGTAGAGCTGCAAGAACTCCACGGGGTCAGCGGTGCCGTCGTAGCGAGGAGGCAGATCTGACTTGAACATGCCTAGCTAGGCGACGCTGCGCATCTTGGGGGTGAAGACGCGCCAGCCAGCCATAGTTATTGGGGCCCGCTTCAGAGGTGGAGCTTGGTCTTGACGAGGTCCGCGCGGCGCCGCCGTGGGTGGCACACGGTCTTGACGAGGCGATGCGGTAAGCGCGGGTGCAGCTCCTCGCAACCGAGGGATTTCTTGGCAGCTTCTCTCTTCGCGGCGGGCACCGGGCATGGCGGATCAGACCGCGGGGCCACGCGCCTTGGTGCCAAGGCACCGTCTTTGGGCTGGGGTGGTGGAGGCGCGCCCCGGGCCTCCTTGCCCGTGGCCGGCTGACGGTGAGGTAGAGAGATGGATAGCGTCGGGGAGCCCCCTGCGGCGCGGATGAGCTCCGTGACACGGTCGAGGCACTCCTTGTAGAGGTCGTCGACTGGGCGGTAGCGCAGGAGTTTGTTTGCGGCGAGGAGTGCGGCCCGCACCTCCATGGGAGCGTGGCATGCATGGGACAAAGAACCGGCCGGGGTCAGTGATGGAGTGGCGGTGCGGCCGTCCTGCTGTACCGAAGTATGCAGTGAAGACGCTTGTTACTCATTCCCCACCGGGCCGGTGGCAGCGTTGGCGGCGGGAGACAGAGAACGGCGAGGTGGCCCACCGATGGGGGCCGTCTGAGGAACACGGGCGGTGAGGGCAGCCCGATGCTCAGCTCGAGCACGGCGAGCGTCCTCCAAGGAGACGATGGAGCGACGGAGTGACGAATTGATAGAAGGAAAGCTACGGTGCACCCTTACCTGGCGCGCCAAATGTCGGATGTGGGGTTCCGGCAAACCCTTAAGGTTCGAACATTGGGGTGCGCGTGAAGTCTTTTCCTCCCACCGATCTACGCCCTAACTCGCTAAGATGTCGCAGACGAACTCGACGAACTCGCATCACAGAAAGACACAAGATTTATACTGGTTCGGGCCACTGTTGTGGTCTAATACCCTACTCCAGTGTGGTGGTGGTGGATTGCCTCTTGGGCTGATCATGTACAATACAAGGGGACGAACAACCTCCTGAGGGTGAGGTGTTCTCGTGCTTGGCTCACTTGTGTGTGTGGGGATGATCTTGACGATCCCTCCATGCCTATCGTGGTGGCTAGTCTTATTTATAGAGGCCCTGGTCCTCTTCCCAAATATTGAGCAGGAAGGGAGCCAACAACGGCGGGCAAATTTAAAGGGGGACAACTACTACAAGATATCCTGACAAAGGTGGTCTCCGCCTGCGAAAGGCTCTGGTGGTGACGCCGTTTTGGGCTCCACAATGACCTCCGTCTTGCCGTCCTTCTGGTCTTGGTCTTGTTGCACCGATATGGAAACCTTTGCCTGATGCCTCGGTACTCCTCGCCTACGCTGGCCTCCTTAGCACCAAAGAGGAAACAAGGACGCTGCGCGCGCTGGCGCCCGCCTGGTGTCAATCATCATGGCTCACGTCACGAGAGCCTCATGAGGATTGCCTCACCTTGTTATCTCCGCCTCTCGTGAGCCTACCTGACAAGGCCACTCCAGAAGAGGTCTTGTGTCATCTGCCTCACGAGGCTTGGCCCCTCGCGAGGGTCTTGGATGCCTTGTTGATGAAGATGGTCCGTACGGCCTGCTGGCTTAGCCACGCCGCGGGCCGTAGGCTAGCAAGTCTGGGGACCCCCGTTCCCAGAACACCGACACCAGCAAGCCTTCACTGACAGAACCTTCGGAGGTCCCCGGTAAGGGGCCTGTCGGGACCAACTCCACCTCACCTGGCGAGCCATACTCTTCCATGGGACCGCATGTCTTTGTGGTCGAGGCGAGCGCTCCCACGAGTGAGGAGGTGCCATTGGCCCTAGTTGTCCCTACCTCCAAACTTGAGAACTTCCTGAATAGCAAGAACAAGCCGAAAGAGTAGCCCAGCGGGCCAGCATGTATTAGTTTGTCGACAACATGTTATACAGAAGGAGGCCCAACAGTGTGAAATTGAAGTACATTTGGTGCGAAGAGGGGAAGGAACTTTTGGCAGAGATACACAAAGGCATGTGCGGCTCTCATATTAGATAAAGAGCCTAGGTTGGAAAGGCTTTCTGGCAAGGTTTCTACTGGCCCACGGCCCACCAAGATGCAACCGAGCTAGTTACTAGATGTGAAGCCTGCAAGTTCCTCTCCAATAACATCCATCAACCTGCTCAAGCTTCCTAGACGATCCCTTTATCATGGCCATTTTTGGTCTAGGGGCTTGACATCTTGTACGTTGCAATCTACAAGTTTACAAAGTGGACGCAAGTGGATCCCATGAGGAAGGTGACCGCACAATCAACTATGAAGTTCTTGAAGGGATTGGTGTGCCCTTTCGGAGTACCCACTAGAATCATCACTAATAACAGCACCCAATTCACAAGCCACGCCTTCATGAAATACGTTCAAGCCATCGGAAGCAAGGTCTCATTTTGCTCTGTTACCCATCCCAGAAGCAGTAGAAAAGTCGAGAGGGAGAACGTTCAAGTGCTGGGAGGACTCAAGAGAAGAACATTTGATAGGCTGCAAAAGTGTGGCAGATGATGGATCGACGAGCTGCCAGTGGTTCTTTGGTCCCTCCGTACAACACCAAATCGAGCTACGGCCAGACTCCCTTCTTCCTAGTCTATGGGGTAGAAGTAGTGCTCCCCACAGAACTCATATACGGGTCACCTAGAGTATTTACCTACGATGAAATAGAAAAAGAGCAGCACCAGCTTGACGATGTCGTGCTCCTTGAGGAGAACTGTCTCTGGGTAGCTGTACGTGTTGCACGATATGAACAAGCCCTGCGTTGCTATCGCAGCCGCAGGGTTCATGCCCGGAGCCTTGAGGAAGGTGACCTTGTCCTTAGGCGTGTCCAGTCCGCCAAGGGTTCCAAAAAGTTGACACCGAAGTGGGAAAGCCCTTCTCGGGTAGTACGAGTCACCAGACCTGGCGCAGTCCGTCTGGAGACCGAAGATGGCATCAAAATGCAAAACTCATGTAATATTGAGCATCTTCGCAAGTTCTACCCGTAAGGCGTGGCTGCCAGGCCTTGCCCTGGCAGCCACCCCTTTGTACAAGCCTTGCCGATGTTTCATGTAACCCTTTGTACAAACCCAGGCTCATACCCTGAGCAGCAGATAAATAAACAAAGCATTGGCACCCTAAAAACAACATGCATGAATGATTAGCTTAGCATAAGCATACCATGATCATTTAGATGAGGTCACATGATTCTATGTTTTCCCCCTGCACTAACTACATGACTCTTGCCGTGGATTCGACCCTGGGAAGAAGAGCCGGAAAGTAAGCTTACATATCAATCCTATACGAGCCAAACAGATAAGTTTTCTTTTTATCCATACATGTCTTTGTAAGAAGAAAACTCATACATAGAGAAACATTGTTGCCTTCGAAGCTTTTGTGCTCCCATCCTTTGACCCGAACGTTGCTTTGATCAGAAGGTTGTAGTGGCATTTGACAGAAAAAGGTTGACAAAGGGCCTATTCCCTTCCATACTTTTAAGCCTGGTAGGCCAGCCCCCGCGGCAACAATGGAAGGCACCGACAAGATAGCTTGCTGAGGAAACTTGTTCACTTAAGAGTATAGAGGTGTAAAACCTCTTCATGGATAGTATACATGCACAAGTACCCGGCAAGGCTTGTCTTTTTAATTAATATGCGGATAAGCAGGTACAAATCTTATAGAGTAGAAACATGGATAAAGAAGATTAGATATTTAAGACTAGAGTTTGGCAATCGCCAATGTATTTTAGGCTCAAAAAGATAAGTGCCCCTTAATCCCTTTCTTGTCCCTCTCCTCCTAGGAACTATAGTAGGAGGTGAAGAGGGCAAATGGAGTGCGTGGGCAGAAGCTTAGCCTGGCCCCGTCAAGACCCACAGGGATCAGCCTGACAAGATCGGGACTGGCGAGTCTGCAAAGGGGGCAAGCGGATAGAGTGCCCAATCAACACCCTAGCCGCCACCGGGATCGCGGGCTGCGCCTGGCAGAAGGCACCAAGAGAGCCTCCCCCGGCAACCACTCAGAAGAGGCTAGTGATGATGGTGCCGGGGCTGTAAGTGCATCTAGTGCCACCCCTAGTTGGTTTTGGAGTATTGACGACAAAACTAGCTGAGGGACTAATGTGTTTGTGAGAATTGCATGATAACACAGGTAGAAGTCCCTCATTGATTCGGTTTTCCTACTAGAGATGACCCCTAAAAATGTAAGAAGACATTGAAGTCAGAGGTGGTATGTGAAGATATTCACATTTAAGACTATGACAAGAGAAGACATCGCATGAAGACTATGGAGCGCGAAGACTTAGTTCTTTCGTCGCTCGTTTTCTTCTTTGTTGAGTCATAGGAACCACCGTACTGTTAAGTGGGGTCCAAGAGAACCAATCAAAATGACTGAAGTGATGCTTAACCAAAATCCTATCTCTTCGAGTGAAGACTATGAGAGCAAATCTTGTCCAGAGTTGGATAAGTCAGCTTTGCTTGTAGCCCAAGTAAAGTTGCTGTGTGTGTTTGAAATCTGACCTTTGGAACACGTGTCAGTTCCTTAGTGACTGAGGGTCATTTCAGACAAATCAGGTCGGGTTGCCTAGTGGCTATGAATATCCCACCCCCTACAGCCATAAACGGTTGGCTGCTCAGAGTTAGAGTACGGCTTCTGTCGTTTGAGAGCAACCCACCTCGACGCATTTGAGAGAGAATTCCTTGCGAGGATAAAGCCCTAACCACCCAGAGCCAAAGAGTGTTAGGCATCACTGACGTCTTCCTGTCTGTGTGATCTGAAGACTTATTACAGTTGAGGACTGTGAATCCTCCAGCCGATTAGGCGTCGCGTTCTGAGCATCCAAGAGTCATTATGGATCGCTGGTGAACGAAGTCTGTGAAGGTTTGGAAGTCTACCTTGAAGACTTACCAGAGTGATTGGGCGAGGTCTGTGTGACCTTAGCTCAAGGGGAATACGGTGAGGACTGGGTGTCCTGAGCTGCGTGTTCAGGACTGGGTGTCCAAGACTGTGTGTCCTCAGTTTTAAATACCTAGCCGCCCTAACCAGACGTACAACTGTCACAGCAGTTGGAACTGGTCCAACAAATCATTGTCTTCAATGAGTCACTGGTTTCATCCTTCGCTTCCCTTTACTTACTGTTGGTCCTTGTGAAGTCATTGTATGATTGCATTATCTTTTGTCTTCATTGAGTGACTGCTTGTTCTGATTGGCTTCACAATATCTTCCTACCTGATCCTTACTGCCTAGCTGCTATTAGTCATTGTGCTTTCACTTCATTGAATACTTGACTATGGTTTGCCTAGTGTAGTCTACCTTCCGCTGCATGGTAATAGGTTTATTTCTATCGTTTTTCTTCGAAACTTCCATGTTTTGAAGGCCTTCATAAAAATCGCCTATTCACCCCCCCTCTAGTCGATCACTAGCACTTTCAATTGGTATCAGAGCAAGGTACTCCCTTGTTCTGTGTGATTCAGTTTAACCACCTGGAGTTTTAGCTATGTCAACTGTAGGGATAATTAAAGTCTTCGCTGCATGCCTCGTCTTTGATGGAACTGAATATCCCTACTGGAAGAATAAGATGCGCATGCATCTTGAAGCCATTGATGTCGACCTATGGTATGTCATCAAGAATGGTGTTCCCAAGGCTGGTGAAGGTGTCACAGCTGCTGATGTCAAGAAGTTCGTTCAACTGGACTCCACTGCCAAGAACATCATCTGTGGTCATCTGACCAAAGGACAGTATGGCTGCGTGAGTGCTTTGGAAACATCTAAGCAAGTCTGGGACTGGCTCTCCAAGGTCAATGCAGGCGTCTCAACCCAGAGAGATCAGAGAATCAGTGTCCTTCGCAACCTCTTCAACCGCTTCAAGAGAAACGACAATGATAATGTCCAGCCCACGTTTGATCGACTCACTGACATCACAAATGAGCTTCAAGCTCTCGGCGCCACTGAGATCACCAAGCATGAAGTCGTCAAGACACTCCTGAGATCACTTGACAACTCGTTTGACACCCTAGCCCTGTTGATTCAAGAACGTCCTGACTTCAAGACACTTGATCTGTCTGACATACTTGAGAGGCTCAACACACACGAGTTTCAGCTTTCTGAGAAAAGAGACATCTACGGTCCCAACTATGGGCGAACTCATGCCTTGAAGGCAAAAGCTGTCTCCTCATCTGAAGAAGAATCTGACAGCAGTTCTGATGATCCTGAAGACATTGGAAAGGAGCTTGCTATGCTTGTGAAGAAGTTCCAAAAATTCACCAAGAAGAAAGGCTTCAGAATGTCTTCACGATCAAGCTCAAGGAATGATGAAGCTTCTGCTCATGACTACAAGAAAAGATCATGCCACAAGTGCAAGAAACATTGCCACTACATCTCTGAGTGTCCGCAGTGGGACAATGAGAACAAGAAGAAGAAGAAGAGCAAGGAGTATGACTCTGACGACAAGAAGAAGAAGAAGAAATACTCAAAGTCTTCTTCCAAGTCTTCCTCAAAGTCTTCATCACACAAGAAGAGCTCATCTGGAAAGGCACGTGCGTTTGTTGGCAAGGAAATGGATTCGTAGGAGGAGTCCGCTTCTGAGGAGGCGGAGGTGGAGTCTGAGGAGGAGTCCGATTCTAGCGTTGCGAGTCTGGCTACAACATACATTGCCAAGTCCATCTTCAACACTGAAGACAATGACTTCATCACTGACACCGATGCAAATGACAAGGACTACTCTGCTCCTACCTACTGCTTCATGGCACGCGGTGCCAAGGTAAACACACACACTACTCACTATCAAACATCTAGTGAAGATGACTCTGATTGTGGTTCCAAACCCAGCTACAAAGCACTTGCTAAAATTGCAACTGAACAACAGAAAGCTGTGGAACATATTCAAAAACTGTTAGACAAAAGCGATGATCTGTTAGACGCTGAAATGACTCGATCTCAGTCCTTAATTGAAGACATAAAAAATCTTCACGTTAAGTATGAGGAACATGAAAGTCGTCATGAAACGCTCTCAACAACTCATGACAGGCTTTCCTATGATTATCTTCAAAGGAAGCAAGATCTTGAGAAATTGAGAGCGGCTCATGAAGATCTTCAAAAGGAAAATGAGTCACTTCGCGCCGAACAGATCAGTTCAGCTCCGGAAGAATTTGAACCACCATGTCTTAAATGCATCGAGCATGACAATGCTACTTCTGTTGCTGGGTGTTCTACTGCTGCTACTATTGCAATATCTTCAACTGTTGATGTGGTAACTAACCCCTCTGCTGAGGATACCACTGCTATTGCTGATGAGAATGCTAGGTTGAAGACATGCTTGAAACAGGGATGTACAAAAAGTCTCAAAGGGCATCAGACACTATGTGATGTCCTCAAAAGGCAGATCCTGAACCGAAACCCTAGAAAGAGGGTGTTGGGTTCGAAAGGAAAATGAATGCTGATGGCTCTTACTGGAAACCTGAGCAGTACCCCAAAACCACATGGGTTGCTGCAAAGGAACCTTCAACAGATCCATCCACACTATCTAGCTTCACTTGTGCTAATCCCATTGTTATTGATGAATCCTTTGATGCAAACTATAAACTGTTTAAGAATCAGAAAGGTGAAGTGTTTGCCAGGTATATTGGAACTAACTGCAGGAATGGACCGCCTATGAAGAAGGTCTGGGTGTCGAAAAGGTGTTTGGAGAATCTTCCTGTGAATGTCATCATGACACCATAGGTGAAGAAGACAAACCCCAGACCACAGTCTTCATACGGTCCAAAGGCTTCATACAGACAGAAGACTCACCTGAGTCACACTAACACAAATGTTTTGCAGGGAAACCATACTCAGGCCTGTAAATATGAGCGCGTTTCATCAAACCGCCATGTTCATAAGACCAAGAACTATTCTGCTTATTCTTATGAGTACTATTGTCCACCTGCAAGACTTTTTGCTAGGGCTCCAAAGCCAAAGTTCTCAGATGCTGCACTTACACTCATTGCTTCGAAGCCACCCTTGAAGATGTGGGTGGCTAAGAAAGCTTAACTCTCTTTTGCAGGGAAAGGTCTCCAGCCGAAAACCAAAATCATCTGACGCTATTGCTGGGGACCTTAAACATCTTGTAGGGAGCAAGATCAAATGCCCAAATGGTCTTATTATGTACTTTGTTCCTGAGTCGCTTGCTACTTGCCCTATCAGTCCTAATCTCGATCTAAGTTTTCATAATCCACTGGCTCGTCAAATGTTTTTGCTTCACAATTCTCTTCATGAAGCCTATCCCCCTAACTGCACTGTAGGGTATGACACCAACTGCTTCAGAATGGATTATTGATAGTGGGTGTACCAATCACATGACTGGCAAGTGAAGCCTTCTTATGGACTCAACATTACGTCCATCTGACAAAAGTCACATCACATTTGCTGACACTGGTAAAAGCAAGGTATTGGGTCTAGGTAGAGTTGCAATCTCAAAGGATCAACACATGGATAAAGTCATGCTTGTTGAATCCCTTGGTTTCAACTTAATGTCTATCTCAATGCTTTGCGATTTAAACATGACTGTGATGTTTGGAAAATATCGTTGCCTTGTTCTAATGGAATCTGACAAGTCTCTAGTGTTTGAAGGGTATCAGAAAGATGATTTGTATGTGGTAGATTTCTCAGCAGGACCACAACTTGCCGTATGTCTTCTAGCAAAAGCTTCTGAATGCTGGCTCTGGCATCGGAGGCTAGGGCATGCTAGCATGAGGAACCTCCACACCCTTGCAAGGAAGAAGCATGTCATCGGCATCAAGGGCGTCAAGTTCAAGAAGGATCACTTATGCGGTGCCTGTGAAGCAGGAAAGATGACGAGGGCCAAGCATCCGTCGAAGACAATCATGACAATGACTCAACCCTTCAAACTGCTCCACATGGATCTTTTCGGTCCCACTCATTACTCAACTCTTACTACTACTGCTTGTCTCTATGGCTTTGTCATTGTTGATGATTATTCAAGATATACTTGGGTGCATATAATCCTCTACAAGACTGAAGTGCAGGATGTATTCAGATGCTTCGCCAATCGAGCCATGAACAACTATGGCGCCAAGATAAAGCACATCAGAAGTGACAATGGCACTGAATTCAAAAACACTGGTCTAGACAATTATCTTGATACTTTGGGAATCACACATGAATTCTAAGCTCCGTACATAACGCATCAGAATGGCGTCGTGGAACGCAAGAACAGAACACTTATTGAGATGGCCCGAACGATGCTTGATGAGTACAAGACTCCAAGAAAGTTCTGGCCTGAAGCCATTGATACTGCATGCCATATCATCAACCGTGTTTATCTTCACAAGCTTCTCAACAAGACATCCTATGAGCTCCTTACTGGCAAGGAGCCTAATGTCAGTTACTTCAGAGTATTTGGTGCCAGGTGCTGGATCAAGGATCTACATCACACTTCAAAATTTGCACCAAAAGCACATGAAGGTTTTATGCTTGGATATGGAAAGGATTCACACTCCTATAGAGTCTTCAACCTCTTTCACTATAAAGTTGTTGAAACTGTGGATGTGCGGTTCGATGAGACTAACGGCTCGCAAAGAGAGCACCTGCCAAATGTGCTAGATGAAGTTCCATCCAGTGAATCAATCAAACTTATGGGAACTGGAGAAATCATACCTTCTGAAGCTCAGCCTGAAGAGTAACTTATGATCTCCGCACCTGATCAACCTGAAGAAAATGATCAAATTGAAGACAATGTTCAGCCTGAAGACAATCCCTCTAACGATGACAATGATCAGCAAGAGCAAAATCTTCGTCCTGTACATCCTCATGTTGCAAATGAAGTACAGATTGAGAAAATAATTGATAGCATCAATGCACCAGGTCCACTCACTCGTTCAAGGGCAACACGGCTAGAAAATTTCTGTGGGCACTTCCCATTCGTCTCAATATCTGAACCCAAGAAAGTTGAAGAAGCCTTCATGGAACCTGAATGGATTCAAGCTATGCAAGAAGAGCTTCAACAGTTTGAGCTGAATAATGTATGGGAACTGGTTAAGCATCCTGATCCTCGCAAGCACAATATAATAGGCACCAAATGGATATATCACAACAAGCAAGATGATCATGGTCAAGTTGTCAGAAACAAAGCTCGTCTCGTTGCTCAAGGGTACACTCAAGTTGAAGGGATTGACTTCGATGAAACATTTGCTCATGCGGCTAGACTTGAAGCCATACGCATACTGCTGGCCTATGCAAATCATCATAACATTCTTCTGTATCAAATGGATGTGAAGAGCGCTTTTCCCAATGGCAAGATTGAAGAAGAAGTGTATGTTGCACAACTGCCTGGCTTTGAAGATCCAAAACATCCTGACATGGTGTACAAGCTCAACAAGGGACTATATGGCCTCAAACAAGCCCCTCGGGCTTGGTATGAAACACTCAAATACTTCCTGAAGAGCAAAGGCTTCAAACCTGGTTCCCTCGACCCCACTCTCTTCACGAAGACATATGATGGTGAACTGTTTGTGTGCCAAATATATGTGGATGACATTATCTTCGGCTGCACCAATCAGAAATACACTGACGAGTTTGGATATATGATGCAAGGGCAATATTAGATGTCCATGATGGGTGAGCTGAAGTTCTTCCTTGGTCTTCAAATACGTCAGCAACGCAATGGCATCTTCATATCTCAAGAGAAGTACCTCAAAGATTGCCTGAAGATATTTGGGATGCAAGACTGCAAAGGCTTCACGACGCCAATGCCAGCTAAACATCATCTGGGTCCCGACGACAATGGTAAAGAGTTCGATCAAAAGGTATATCGCTCCATGATTGGTTCTTTACTTTATCTATGTGCATCTAGGCCAGATATTATGCTTAGTGTTTGCATGTGTGCTCGATTCCAAGCGACACCAAAGGAATCGCATCACTTAGTTGTGAAGCGAATTCTTCGATATCTGGCTCACACCCCAACATTAGGATTATGGTATCCAAAGGGCTCAGAATTTGATCTGGTTGGATTCTCATATGCTGATTATGCTGGTGACAAGGTGGATCGCAAGTCTACATCAGGCACATGTCATTTTCTGGGACGATCACTTGTATGTTGGTCTTCAAAGAAGTAGAACTGCGTATCTCTCTCCACTGCTGAATCTGAATACATTGCTGCCTGATCTTGCAGCGCTTAGCTTCTATGGATGAAGCAAACACTCAAAGACTATGGCATTCATCTGAAGCAAGTGCCACTCTACCGCGACAACGGAAGCGCCATCAAGATTGCCAACAACCCAGTTCAGCACTCAAAGACAAAGCACATTGAATTTCGTCATCACTTTCTCAGAGATCATGTTGTGAAGGAAGATATTGACATCACACACGTCAACACTAAAGAGCAATTGGCAGATATCTTCACCTAGCCCTTGGATGAGAAGAGGTTTTGCAAGTTACGGTGTGAGCTAAATATCTTGGAATCCTCAAATGTCCTGTGATCAGGCACACATCCTAACACTTATGCATATTGATGACTTAGATGTGCAACACACGAAGTAAAGTATATATTCAATCAATGAAGACTTACATTCTAAGTGTGAATACATTAATGTGGAATTTGACTTCGGAGCGCCACGATAATTGTGCGCCGTGTCTGGGTCTAATACTTCCTATACGGTGGGTAACGCCACCACCAAATTTTTCTGTTTGAAGTGTTTCACTCATGGCGTTACGTTTGGTATGTCTTCACATTTGGTTTGGCTTCAATCTCAACTTGTCTTCATGATTATCTTCACTATGTTTATTTGATTATCGTTCTCATATATATATTTATATATACTGGTGTTGTGTCCTCTACAACATTCACTTATAGCTATGTCTTCTTGTTGAATCTTTTGAACTAAGTGAATGTGATCGGACCCTAACCTCTCTATGCTTTCTATCTCAAACTCTATCTCTCCAAATCATATGCATTATATTGAAACTGTCGAATATCTTCTTTGCGTCCTTGTCAGCAGAAGATACAGAGACAAACATTAAGTCTGTTTTCAATGCTAAATCCTTTCACCTGAAACCCGGAGAAGTGGGAACGACCACCCGATAATCCAGGCGTGCGTGGGAACGTGGAACAACCTCCGATATGTTGCATGATAGCCACGTGTCCTTCAGATGTGAATCGCCAGGGGCACCTGTGTAATAACACTGTGCCGTCCCTGTCCCTATAAATACATGCCTCACCATAGTCATCATCCTTTCTTCCACTCCCGCACAAACCCTAGCGCCACCGCTAGCCCTCGACGACGCCGACGACGAAGCGCTTAGTTGCCGCGACCTCACCGGCACCGTCTTCAAGCCGGCCGCGGACATCGTCTTCTCCGCTGTCGCCGTAGGTGTCCTCCGTCGCCAAGTTAGGGCACGGACGATCGAACTGCTCTGCCTCCTCTCCCACTCCGTCTAGTAGTTCTTTGTGTGGTAAATAAAACTTCCTTTTTACGGCCCCTTTGATCCTATGGATTCATCACTTTCTACCACAAGCAGTTTTTGTTCACACAAGTTGGACCTATTTCATACTGCATCTCATAATATGCCTAGTATGTTCACTTATGCTTCACAAAGTAGTTAGATTCCTCACTTGTACTTATTCGTGGATTCGTACAAATCTGGAACCAACTCTCTATCTATGAGTGAATGTCTTCGCACTATGAGGTCAATGTCTTCTAAATTGATTTATCTTCAAAATCTTCTGAGAATGCATATGACCTCTTCCCCTTCCCTCACACCTTAATGTTGTCACAGGTACATGTCCGTGGGAGAATCCCTTGGTTCTCATAGTCTGCATTCATTTGCAGAATTCTTACAGCATCATATAAATTCTCCCGAAGCCAGTTCCCGTTTGACCAGCAAGCGAAAGCCTTTGAAACCTTTGAACATGTTGAAGCCATTCAGTTTGAAGTTCATGGCTACATAGAAATCAGCAAGGAAGGGTGGCAGATAGCGTCGAGGGGGAACATCAAGAGATCTGCCTGATGACCTCTCAGAGCTGTACAAGATAGATCCAGAAGAGGATTACAATCAGCGCAAGACACGAATCCAATGGATTCGAAGATACTGGGCTGAGCAATGGTTCAAGTACAGGTTTGTGACCCAGGAATATGCTGAGAAGAATGCCATCAAGCGACCATGGGGAGACATCCTATACAGAAATCTTCAACCCAAGTCCAGAGATGAAGCCATTGAACAAGGCTTCAATCCCTGCATGGTCCGTGGACCACAGCCTGCGGATGCTGACCCATCATCACTGCTATGGTGTCGTGACGACAATCTGTTCAAGCGCAACTTTCAGTTTGCCAAGAAGTCGGCTAAGCAAAACAAGAAGTCATTGGGACTAGACTTCAACCCTGGTCCTTCTGCTCCCCGTGCCGATGGCACCCACGAAGCTGAACCCAATCTTGTTGGGCCCTTCTACAACCTGGAAGGTCTCGTCACTCATATCATGGTTCAAGGGACAGCCGTGGATGAGCCTGCAGATGACGCTGAATCTGATGAAGCGCCTGCACCTCCGAAGCCAAAGAAACTGAAGAAGCCTAAAGCTTCAAAGCCTGCTCCAGCACCAAAGGTCTTACATGCGAAGCCGCTGGCTACTGCACCTCTCGAAGACAGTGTGTAGTCTGAAGATCTATCACGTATCTCCAAGAAGACTGAGATGAGAAAGAATACTGATCAGGTACTGACTGCTGCTGCTATTCTGCGCAATGACGCCATTGATCTGTCCAGCGATGAAGATCTTGCAGATGACGCTCTTGAGCAACTGATTAAGAGCAAGGAAGAAGCAGAGATCTTCAATGATTTGCCTCTCTTTGATGTGGCAATCATCCATGACTTCATTGATGAGTGGTTTGACACGCCCAACCTGAGCTTTGAAGATCTGCAACTTCCAATTGGCCTTAGTGTCGCCTTCACTGGCGCTATTGCTTCCGAGCTAGCTCTAGCTCAGCGCATCGTTGAACTGAAGCAAAAGATCGACTAGGAGAAAGCTCAGTTCAAGAAGCACATAGCCAAGCTTAGCGTGCAAGATGTGAAAAACTTCAAGATTATGCTGCACGAGCTCAAGGAAGCCTTTCTCAAGAAGCGTGAAGATGCTAAAGGTTCTCGTGAGCGCATGAAGAGCCTAGCTGACAAGTGTGTGCAAGCCTACAATGAGGCTGAGAAGCGCAAGGCTCTTGGTCATCCTGGCATCGACCAAAGAATGGCTGCAAAGAAGAATAAGCCATCAACAGACCAATCTGCACCTTCAAGGCAGGAAGAACCTCGCATAGTCTTCCCAAGCAGCATGACTGGCTTGAAGCCAAAGGTCAGGTCAACCACTTCAGAACTGAAGAAGACGAGGACTGCCGAGGCTGAAGCCAGAAAAAGGAAAAATCCTAAAGCCTCTGATGTCACTCCCTCTAAGAATAAGCGCAAAACCAAGAAGGATCGGGCTGCTCCCACAGAGCCCTTAGTTGTTGAACCTATCTCAATGGTTCGCCCTGCATCTGAACACTATGAGCGCTAACTAATTGCTCATGAGCCTGCTTCCACAGAGGATCATGAAGCTGAAGACATTGGTCACCATGACAATGTTGAAGATGATGTAGTTCTTCCTTAGATCGAGAACCAACTAGTATCATCGCCTGTGCTCACGCATAGCGAACTCATTAGCATTGGTCATCCTCTGACGCCAACTGCTCAGGATGCATCGTGGGCTGATCACCCACAGAGACAAGACACTCCAAGCTCTCCACAACCGCAAGCAACCCCATCAGTGCAAGACGAAGATGACTTTGAGGCCCAGCCAACTCCATCTCCACAGGCGTCGCCAGCGCTACATAGGCTTCGCAAAAGGAGCAAGGCCTCAAGTCCCTCTTTCGAGCGTTCCAGAAGGAGAAGTGCCCCACCAATCTGTTGCACGTCAAGTGTTTCTAGATGCCACTCCTACTGTGAATGTCTCCGAGTCTGAGGCTAAAGTTGCTGAAGACATTCCGGCTGCATCAGCCGACGAAAAACAAGAAGAAGAACGTGTCCCTACTGCCCCCATTACTAAAGAAGCTGTTCTCGAGGAGAACGTGTCTATGCCCGACCCTTCAGCTCATCAAGTGGAGGTTGAGAATCTTGAGGCTGCCACCACCAACACAAATGAAGCCAATGACGTAGTCATGGCTGAAGCAAATGTGGAGCCTGCACCAACTAATGTGCCAGAAGCCAATGATGCAACTGCTCCTGAAGCCTCTGTTGTGCAGCCTAACGCCTCTATTGATGCCACTGCTCCTATTCCGCCACCAAGGCCACACACTATCGAGCAAGCATTCAACTATGGCCAACTTGTCACTGTCAAATGGCCCTTTCTGACTCCTCCGCCTGCTGCTAGTCCTTAGTTTGACTATCACGCTGAGCACAGGCCTCAGGTTCAGAAGCCAATACCAAGGTTGCCCAAGTTTCCAGGCACTGCACCTGCACCCGGATTGTTCAATATCAATGGCTTCAAGGCACACAACACCTTCTTTGATAGCGCCAAGAACCCCTACACCAAGGCAAGAAGATCTTCTGATCGGTTCTGGAGCGATCAGCAGCGCAGTTATTACTCATGCATTATGTACAATAAAGGTCGCATTTTTCCACATATGCGTCTTGACACTGAAGCCATAACTGGACTGCCCTGTTTGGAAGAAGCTCTGGATTGCTTCAGAGAGTCTGGCTTGCTGCAGTTCGTCACTGATAAGGAGCACTGGAATGAAGAATTGCTGCTCCAATTCTATGCCACTCTTCATATCCGTAGCTACAACAGGGATCCGAAGACTTGGGTCCTTGAGTGGATGACAGGCAATGCTCATCATGAAGCCAAAGCCTTTGATATCATTGAGCTTACTGGCCTGCCCACTCCAGGAGATATGTATGAACCTGGTTGTCAGCTTCACAGTGCTGTTATGGAAAGCATCTTCCACAAGCCTGAGCCCAATATGAGTCAGATGCTTAGCATGATGAAGCCTTTGCCTCGAGATGCTGAATATCCTAAGGAGTTCTTTGTTGAAGACCTTGAGTATCTGCCACGTACTATCTATCACATCATAAGGAGAACTCTATGGCCCATCAAAGGACATTCTCCACATGCCAAGCTAGAAGGTGCAATGAAGACTTTGGTATTACATATTCTTCATGGCAAAAGCTTCAATGCACAAGACTTCTTCATCCTCCAACTTGCTGCATCAGGATCTGATCTCTTTGGCTTGAAGTTTTACGCTCCATGGATTATGCGGCTGATCAAACTACAGTCAGCCGTCACCTATCTGTCAGGACCCCGATTCCAAGTCACATCGATCTAGCCGGTAACACCTCATATCACTTTGCGGCCTCACGCACGGTAACCCACGAGTGTCGCCTTACTATGGCCCGGGACCGTTTGCGCCTTTTGGCTCACGTATATGATAGTGTCGCTAGCATCCATATGACAGAGAACCCGGGCCAACATGGCTAGTCGTGAACCCAAAGCGGCACAGACCTATGGAGACAGGCATACATGAATCACATCGAGCATGTCGGTCATCAGCGAGTGATTCCGGGCTGTAGCACTGGGCTAACAGGACTCCGGGAACCCGGGCTATAGCAGGCTAGGCAGGACTCCGGATATCACCGCGTGACATTTCCCCGAAGGGACAGACACAGGAACGAAGTGAAACACATGCCGGCCAGTCAAGTGATCTGAGCAGTAGTGCTGGGCTATCAGGACTCCGGTGAACCGGGCTGTAGCGGACTACTATGGCTCAAGGAAGCACTAGACTACATTTCCCCATAAGAGAGGCTGCCAAGGATAAACAACTAGATTGTCGGATCCCACACATACCAAGCATTTCAATCATACACACAATATGCTCGGTATGTGTAAATACAACATGGCATCACAACATAACTCTACGACTCAAAGTATTTATTCATTAGGCTCCGAGGAGCGAGATATGACAAACATGGGTCTTATGACCCAACATACAGATCATACAAGCAACAACCACATGCGGAAGCTTAACTTGTCTGAGTACAGACAACTACAAATGAAGAAGGCTGAGAAGCCTGACTATCTACCAGATCCTGCTGAGGGCACAAGATCGTAGCTGAGGTATCAAGCTAATTGTCAAAGTCCACGCGGAACTACTAGCGAGACTGAAGTCTCTCTGCAAAACATAAATTAAACAAACGTGAGTACAAAGGTACTCAGCAAGACTTACATCAGAACTAAACTACATATGCATCGGTATCAACAAGGGGGGGTGGTGGAGTTTAACTGCAGCAAGCCAGCTTTGACTCAGTGGTTAACCTGAACTACGATTGCAAGCAACTCTTTTGAGGTGGCGCAGATGAGTCCACATATTCACCATTCAATACACCACTATGGATCCGCTCCCGTCTCCCTACGAGAAGGCCATCCATAGCACTCACACTTATCTTGCGAGTTTTAGAGTATCCACTTTCACTCTTCTATGAACTGTTATAGGCAACCCAGAAGTCCATTACCGCGGACACGGCTATTCGAATAGATGATGTTAACCCTGCAGGGGTGTACTTCTTCACACACGCTCTCACCACTTACCGCCGTTTACACGATATGTACTCGGCAACCTTCAAGCGGAAGCCCAACGAGGGTGTCGGCCACGGCCTACCTAAACACTCAAGTCTCTAGTCCAGGTTTATCGCCTATCCAGGTTCCATCCGCAGGGAGTCCGGCCGAGGTTTCCACATACGGCCCCGAACGATGTGAACAGGGTTCCCGGGACACCAAACGGGCGCCCGGTACACCGTGCCACGGTGTATCTACCGCATCATAGCTCACCCCTAGGGTTAGTGCTACGCACGGCCGCTAACACATATCCTATAAACACCAGAAACTAGTTGCAACTCCTGGACAGAGGACAAGGGTGATCAAGAAGCCGAGAGGGTCCATTGGTTTCGGGCCCAATGTGTGGTAGTAACTATTTCATGGATCACAAACACAGAACTCAGATCCTAAGGACGGCTTCAATGAGACAACCCACCATGTACTCCTACATGGCCTCTCACCGCTACCTTTACCAAATCATGTTCACACACTTAGCTCTCAACAGTAGGACATGTTTACACACCTCCGATTCATCCCCGATGAATCAGACCTGACACAACTCTATGCAATAGCAGGCATGACAAATAACCATGAATGAGTAGGCACATCAGGGCTCAAACAACTCCTACTCATACTAGTGGGTTTCATCTATTTACTGTGGCAATGATAGGTCATGCAGAGGATAAGGGGCTCAACTACCGCAGCAAGTAACTGTTGAATCATTGTTGTCCTAATGCAGTAAAAGAGAGCAGGAGCGAGAGAGTGGGATTGTATCGGAATGAACAAAGGGGTTTTGCTTGCCTGGCACTTCTGAAGATAGTATAGTTCTTCATCGGTGACATCGAACTCGTCATCGGAACCACGTCTATCGAGAGGGGACAAATACCGGCAAACAAAGAGGAACACAATCAATGGAATGCAACAATTATGATGCATGATAGTGTCATGGCAATATGCTGTTGATTGAGCTAATGCAACTAGCAACCATATTAAATGAAGTTGGTTTGAACCAAGGGTTCAAATTCAAATTCCATATGTGCTTATTTAAATGTAATTTATGCAAATTACCCTATACAGCAACCCTAGGTTGTTCAAGCATGCATGCAAATGCCATAAACAGATTCCTTGAATTTTTCATATATAATTTATCTTATTTGGAGTTATGGTTGAATTTCTATGATTTTTAGAAGTTTAAATTGTTTTCTGGAATTTCCTGTATTATTTTAAAACCAGAAATTCCTTTACTGCGTCAACACTATGTCATTATGACGTTAGTAGGTCAACAGGGTCGCCCAGAGTTAAACCTGACGGCTGGGACCCACTAGTCAGTCTCACAGAGCTGGCTAGTGTGGCTGACATGTGGGCCTGGTCAACGGCCACGTCAGCAGGGTCAACTCTGACGCGTAGGTCCCGCTGGGTTAATCTAAACTAAACAGAAAATGAAGCCCGGGGTTAATTAGGGCGTGGGCCCATATGTCAGCGGCTGTGGGGTTAAATTAGCAGCGTCATTAGCGTTAACTAAGTGTGCCACGTCGGAGTCACCGGAGTTCAGCCGGCGGCGACCAAACCCATGGCGGCAACTTGCCGGAGTTGCTCGTGTTTCGCGTACAGGCCGCGGTTTGAGCCGCAGTTGGTCTCTACGGGTAGCTGGCGTTGCAGCGCGTCGCCTGGTGGCAGTAGCCGGGCCTGGGGTGGCCGGAGTCGACGACGGCGTCAAGTCGAGCGGCGACCGGAGTTCGGGCACCTGCGGGTTTGGCGTTGTGGTGCATGGGAGGAGGAGCTGGTGGGTGATACATGCTCCTAGGGGTGCACTAAGTGCAGTGACGCGCTCGGTTTGGACGGAGGCGTACCAAAACAATGACGGCGACAAGTCCGACGCCGGTGAGGTCTCGGTCTCGACGGAAATGAGGGCTACGATGAGCTAGTGGGCATGGGAGTAGGGCGATCGATAGAGGAGCTCACCGCGAGTTCAGAGGTGGCCTCGGCGAGCTCGGGGAGGGGCTGGTGGTGACGAGAGGTCGCCGGCAATCTCGGTGGCTGAACGAAGAGGGCGGCGGCGGTGGCGGTGTTGCAGTGCGTCCGGGGCCTCGTGGCTCATCGAGGTGGTAGAGGACAAAGTGGCAGAGCTCCTGGGCATGTCCAGGGAGCGAGGGGGAGGCAGTGGCCGCGGTGGTGCTTGTCGGCGGCGACGGACCCGTTCGGGTGGGTGAGAGGAAGAGGTCCAGGGGAGGGGAGAGGCCACGGGTGAGGGAGAGAGAGATCTGGAGGGGGGTGCCAGGGGCGTGCGTGGCGGCGTTAGAAGGTCCGGGGAGGAAGCTGGAGGTGGCCAAGGGCGAGCGCGCGCGCGACAGCGAGCTGCTCCTACTGGCAGGAGGAAGACTACGCGGTGG
Source organism: Triticum aestivum (assembly GCF_018294505.1). Classification (NCBI taxonomy): domain Eukaryota; kingdom Viridiplantae; phylum Streptophyta; class Magnoliopsida; order Poales; family Poaceae; genus Triticum; species Triticum aestivum. The sequence goes on along the minus strand of NC_057812.1, from coordinate 405,562,240 downwards.
GGTGGTGGGCTGGGCTCTCTACGGTGCTGGGCCACAGCTGGGCCGACTAGGTGGGCTGCACAGTGAGGCCAGGTAAGTTTCTGCTTCTTTCCTTTCTGTTTTCATTTATTTAATGCTCTGTTGTTTGTTTTGAATTAGTAAAAATACTAATCCATTTTAGAAAATTCTGAAAATAATCATAGGCACCTTTGGAATTACTCCCAACAGCCTAAAATTACTTTCAAAAGTATTTGGGCATTTAAAAGTATTTATAGTATTTTAAGTGCCCAAATGCAAATAGTTATGTCTTAACTCAAAAATCCAAAATGGATCCAAATTTTATGAACCCATTTTTGGCAGAGGTTTTAGCGAGAACCAAAAATGATGAACATTTTTTAAAACCATTTGGATTCACTGAGAATATTTTTTTTGTTGAACCTAGTGAATTCCTTTTAATGCTAGGGTTTAGGCAATCCCCATTTTAGGTTTAACTGAAATTTAAACATGATGCAACACCAGATGCTAGCACTAGGCATTAATAGAACTAGGGATGTGACAACTCACCCCCACTAAACAAGAATCTCGGCCCGAGATTCAAGACATGAGGCAAGAAGGAAGGGGGGGGGTCACAAAACTATCGCAGTCTTCTCGATCCAACTGCCCTTCCCGAGGATGTTGATTAATTGCGTCATCTTGATCTTGACGTCTTTGCTTTCGGGATCTTCATCCAGCATGATGACGCCAGAAAGAAATTCTACAGAAATCGATCTCCTCGGAGATCGAGCACTCAAGATCAACTCATGGAGTGAGATATAAAACATCTCTTGAGCTGAGACACGAAACACACATCAGGGGTGATGGAAAGAAGCGGATGATAAAGGTTCAAATTTGGTAGGCAACAATTCCACGCTTAAGTAGGATGATGCATGGCTTCAAAGTAGCGAGGAGATAATTGCCATGATACCATAACGAGACATCTTAAGGAAAGTGACTCGCAGATATATTCCCTTAAGTGGCAAAAAGAATTACTTTTGATTCAGAGATCATTGAAACTCTTTATACCAGCCTAAGGCAATCACAACGATCGTTGGAAGGGGTTCGAAAGAATGGCATACTCCGACTAGGATGGATGATGAGGACTACCTTGTTGAAGACAACGCAATGGATGATTTTTGCTTATCATCGGAAATGGATGAGACCCATGGTAAGTCCACTTTTGAAGATGATCATGAACAACAACTACTAAGGTGCAAGCTGGGAACAAAATGCAAATGTTGGGAATGATTCTAGTAACTGGGGAAGAACTCAACAGTCGAGAGTGAGTCCACTGTTTGAATAGGTTATAACATAACCGAGGAAACTGGAAGCAAATCCCAGTTAACGCCAACGGTCAAACCTGGTGCTTGCGCGTGCTCTCAAGAACTTGAGCATTTCCGTATTCATCAAGGTTCTGCCAATATCCGTGTCAAGGATCCTGGCAACACAACATGCTACCATGATGAATAATGGTGGAAGATGCAAATGCAAAGAAAGATAACACTTTCTTAGATTTCACCTTAGCGAGGCCAAGGGATCAGAATCTGGATGATCGACCGAGAGACAGTTAGCACTCCGCCTCTAATGTTCTCCTTGATGTGCTAGCGTAATCCATTCATAGATATGGTTTGATATCTAGAACATCAAGTAAAAGGTCGGACTTCGGAAGCTCAAGAATCCATAAGGAATAACTACGGAGGCAGATCCTGCGAGATCCTTATGGGGAGGTGACTAACTTCTTCAACCAGGATACTACAATAATAGGCCTTCTGGTTAGGTGTGTTGGCCACGACATCCACATTACCGATTACAGAGGGACCAACAATATAGTTCTTGGAGTATGTTCCAACCATCATATCTGCCCAAGATTCAGATATGGTTGGTGTTAGGATATTCCAGACTCATCGAATCTAGAAAGAAAATGAAAGTTTGCAACACAAATCGACGAGATGTCATTGCAAGATTCTCAGGAAATGGACTATGGTAGTAAGCTCCAAAACATGAGCCGGTTTTGCTACAAACCTGTGAACACGCTGTCCCAGACAAGCATGACCACATAGTAGTCTTATAATAACACACTACCGAGTTCAGGGGGAACCATCAACGAGGATATCGAAGTTGTTGCGTAAGTCTAGCTCCTAAGAAGAAACTTCTTCTCCTTGAACAAACCAATCAGTGGCTTGGTGTGCTAGGAACACATATGGAGTGGAGGTAATTAATCTACCAAACCATAGAATACTTCGCACATATGCATGACTGATTTGGGATGATTCCAAGGGAAACAAAACAAACCTTTCTCAAATTCATGGCGGCAACTTACACCTAGTGCACGTGAACTTAGAGAAAGTCACTTCTTTCACCAAACATATACTTCATGAACGGAACACGAAAGCATTGCTTACAAAGTTTCCAATAGTAACTTAGATGTTCAACATGAATCATGGAGGAGACAGCATGCTGCTGATGGGCTCAACAGCAACTCATCGAAATTTCCATATCACTGGACTTCCACCATCATGTAAACACGGTGGTAGCATTGGTCAGACCAAAGGATGTAATGGTGTATGCTCGAGGAATCAACCACGAGTAAGACAACATTACGAACATCGTTGGTTCTGATTTGGCTTGACGATAGCCCATACTCAAGTCAAAGTTTTGACAAGATAATAGATCCAACAACTGATCACGAGGACCAATTGGTGATGATATCATCTTTCTTCAACACATACACAACACAAAGATATCCCTTCAGGAAGAACAAAATTCGGCAAAGCCTTTTATCTTCCAACTCTCCAAGTTGCTGTTCAGCTTAACCAACTAGCTCAGGGGTATCCAACACAGATTCTTGGAGAAGGGGTGGTTTACAAGAAACCAGCTTGATCACGAGCTCAACATAACGGTCAGGCGAGAACCTGGTAACACTTCCGAGAAGATAATCGGAAAGTCATGAACCACCGATATGTTACTAAGCTCGAGAACAATCTTGCTTTTCAGGGCAAGACGATGTGATCAAGAGAGTGAGGGATTGACATGATCCTAACTCATGGACCAAAGTGTGCACCAGAAATAAGGACTAGGTAGCACGATAAACCTTAGGGTGATGATTCAATAACCAGCAAGCTAAGAATGAGAGTATTGTCCATTAACTACCAAGCAACGGAGTTGCTAGGAGTATTGATTTCGCACATCATAGTACACTTGTCGGCACTCTGGTTACAATAACACGGAACCGAGGAATGAACAATGATGGCAAGAAGTATTACTGCGTCAAGAATTCATAAGAGGTGGTGCAATTCTCATGACACTCCTGACATAAAGATGGTAACACTCCAAGGTAGAACAGAACAGAAGCTGGATTGGCATTCTGATCTGCGGAATACAACTGCTTTGACCCAATCCCAGAGATGGATGAGGTACTGGAGTTTGTTTCTCCTAGTCATTCCGGAATAGAATTTCTTGACGGACCACAAGAATAATAGGCATCGATGAACACAAATGCACACATACTCTTGGCTATCAACTGATAGAAGATGGTCGGAATACAACTGAAGAGGAACAACTCAAGGAACATATAATTTTCTGAGTTGTGGATGCATAGATTAGTATGTCGAGCAAAGCTCAACATTTCTTCCGGACAACCCATGCAGATAGGTAGGACTGGCAGATTCACAATGCAGAATGGAGAACTCATTAAGAGCACTCAGGTTGTGATCTTTTGATACAACAAACTTCTGCCATAGGTGGTTCATAGTATTTGGAAGAAGGAAATACCACAGACCTCGAGGACTATCGCAAAGGTTACTAATATCCTAAAGGAACTAGTAACACTATCAACATGAGGTAAGTAGGGTGAATCTCGGGTTCAAGAACCCATGAATAGAATACCTACCACTACATGGCATCACGGGATGCTTTTGAGAATGGTGGCCAGAATCATCACACCAGGAACATAAAACATGGCTAGATTACTAGGTGACTCCCTAAACACCTAGGGTCATAATAATAGCTCCAACATATATTTCGAGGCAATAGAGTACCTCAACTGACAGGTAGTGTGATTAATCTGGCCCAAATGGACATCAGGAACAGGGGAAAGGGTTTGCAAATGCATCAGACTATTTAGAAACCTAGGATGACTAGGACAGCATAACGGCTGTAATTGCTCAAAAGATTTGAGACAACCTGCAAAAATGGTGGCATAGCCACTCAACAACAATATCAAGGTTCCGAGATCAACTGACAACATACGGAAGTAGTAGGAACGGAACTGAGGCTTGAAACTATCAATTCTATAAGTCTATGGATTAGTAACACGTCATCCTAATAGAAAGATGAGAAGCCTAGTTCTTAATCCCCGTAGAAGAGAAGAGGATGACTCAGATTAGAAGGCCATAGGGTAAAGGAGTAAAAAGAGCCTTACGTTCCCTTCCACAATCAATTCCCTTACATAACTAAAGCATTTCTAGACTCGACTTCGACCAGTTTGGCTTGGTAATCTTACAGGCAGTCAGGCTCTGATACCAAAGCTGTCAGGACCCCGATTCCAAGTCACATCAATCTAGCCGGTAACACCTCATATCACTTTGCGGCCTCAAGCACGGTAACCCACGGGTGTCGCCTTACCATGGACCGGAACCGTTTGCGCCTTTTGGCAAACACATGCCAGCCAGTCAAGTGATCTGAGCAGTAGTGCTGGGCTAGCAGGACTCCGGTGAACTGGGCTATAGCGGACTACTATGGCTCAAGGAAGCACTAGACTACATTTCCCCATAAGAGAGGCTGCCAAGGATAAACAACTAATTGTCGGATCCCACACATACCAAGCATTTCAATCATACACACAATATGCTCAGTATGTGTAAATACAACATGGCATCACAACATAACTCTACGACTCAAAGTATTTATTCATTAGGCTCCAAGGGGCGAGATATGACAAACATGGGTCTTATGACCCAACATACAGAGCATACAAGCAACAAGCACATGCGGAAGCTTAACTTGTCTAAGTACAGACAACTACAAATGAAGAAGGCTGAGAAGCCTGACTATCTACCAGATCCTGCTGAGGGCACAAGATCGTAGCTGAGGTATCAAGCTAATTGTCAAAGTCCACGCGGAACTACTAGCGAGACTGAAGTCTCTCTGCAAAACATAAATTAAACAAACGTGAGTACAAAGGTACTCAGCAAGACTTACATCAGAACTAAACTACATATGCATCGGTATCAACAAGGGGGGGTGGTGGAGTTTAACTGCAGCAAGCCAGCTTTGACTTAGTGGTTAACCTGAACTACGATTGCAAGCAACTCTTTTGAGGTGGCGCAGATGAGTCCACATATTCACCATTCAATACACCACTATGGATCCGCTCCCGTCTCCCTACGAGAAGGCCATCCATAGCACTCACACTTATCTTGCGAGTTTTAGAGTATCCACTTTCACTCTTCTATGAACTGTTATAGGCAACCCAGAAGTCCATTACCGCGGACACAGCTATTCGAATAGATGATGTTAACCCTGCAGGGGTGTACTTCTTCACACACGCTCTCACCACTTACCGCCGTTTACACGATATGTACTCGGCAACCTTCAAGCGGAAGCCCAACGAGGGTGTCGGCCACGCCCTACCTAAACACTCAAGTCTCTAGTCCAGGTTTATCGCCTATCCAGGTTCCATCCGCAGGGAGTCCGGCCGAGGTTTCCACATACGGCCCCGAACGATGTGAACAGGGTTCCCGGGACACCAAACGGGCGCCCGGTACACCGTGCCACGGTGTATCTACCGCATCATAGCTCACCCCTAGGGTTAGTGCTACGCACGGCCGCTAACACATATCCTATAAACACCAGAAACTAGTTGCAACTCCTGGACAGAGGACAAGGGTGATCAAGAAGCCGAGAGGGTCCATTGGTTTCGGGCCCAATGCGTGGTAGTAACTATTTCATGGATCACAAACACAGAACTCAGATCCTAAGGACGGCTTCAATGAGACAACCCACCATGTACTCCTACATGGCCTCTCACCGCTACCTTTACCAAATCATGTTCACACACTTAGCTCTCAACAGTAGGACATGTTTACACACCTCCGATTCATCCCCGATGAATCAGACCTGACACAACTCTATGCAATAGCAGGCATGACAAATAACCATGAATGAGTAGGCACATCAGGGCTCAAACAACTCCTACTCATACTAGTGGGTTTCATCTATTTACTGTGGCAATGATAGGTCATGCAGAGGATAAGGGGCTCAACTACCGCAGCAAGTAACTGTTGAATCATTGTTGTCCTAATGCAGTAAAAGAGAGCAGGAGCGAGAGAGTGGGATTGTATCGGAATGAACAAAGGGGTTTTGCTTGCCTGGCACTTCTGAAGATAGTATAGTTCTTCATCGGTGACATCGAACTCGTCGTCGGAACCACGTCTATCGAGAGGGGACAAATACCGGCAAACAAAGAGGAACACAATCAATGCAATGCAACAATTATGATGCATGATAGTGTCATGGCAATATGCTGTTGATTGAGCTAATGCAAATAGCAACCATATTAAATGAAGTTGGTTTGAACCAAGGGTTCAAATTCAAACTCCATATGTGCTTATTTAAATGTCATTTATGCAAATTGCCCTGTACAGCAACCCTAGGTTGTTCAAACATGCATGCAAATGCCATAAACAGATTCCTTGAATTTTTCATATATAATTTATCTTATTTGGAGTTATGGTTGAATTTCTATGATTTTTAGAAGTTTAAATTGTTTTCTGGAATTTCCTGTATTATTTTAAAACCAGAAATTCCTTTACTGCGTCATCCACTATGTCATTATGACATCAGCAGGTCAACAGGGTCGCCCAGAGTCAAACCTCACGGCTGGGACCCACAAGTCAGTCTCACAGAGCTGGCTAGTGTGGCTGACATGTGGGCCTGGTCAACGGCCACGTCAGCGGGGTCAACTCTGACGCGTGGGTCCCGCTGGGTTAATCTAAACTAAACAGAAAATGAAGCCCTGGGTTAATTAGGGCATGGACCCATATATCAGCGGCTGTGGGGTTAAATTAGCAGCGTCATTAGCGTTAACTAAGTGTGCCACGTCGGAGTCACCGGAGTTCAGCCGGCGGCGACCAAACCCGTGGCGGCAACTCGCCGGAGTTGCTCGGGTTTCGTGTATAGGCCGCGGTTTGAGCCGCGGTTGGTCTCTACGGGTAGCTGGCGTTGCAGCGCGTCGCCTGGTGGCAGTAGCCGGGCCTGGGGGGCGGAGTCGACGACGGCGTCAAGTCAAGCGGCGGCCGGAGTTCGGGCACCTGCGGGTTTGGCATTGTGGTGCATGGGAGGAGGAGCCGATGGGTGAAACATGCTCCTGGGGGTGCATTGAGTGCAGTGACGCGCTCGGTTTGGACGGAGGCATACCAAAACGACGACGGCGACAAGTCCGGCGCCGGTGAGGTCTCGGTCTAGACGAAAACGAGGGCTACGATGAGCTAGTGGGCATGGGAGTAGGGGGGATCGATAGAGGAGCTCACCGCGATTTCAGAGGTGGCCTCGGCGAGCTCGGGGAGGGGATGGTGGTGACGAGAGGTCGCCGGCGATCTCGGTGGCCGAACGAAGAGGGCGGACGCGGTGGCGGTGTTGCAGTGCATCCGGGGCCTCGTGGCTCATCGAGGAGGTAGAGGACAAAGTGGCGGAGCTCCTGGGCATGTCCAGGGAGCGAGGGGGAGGCAGTGGCCGCGGTGGTGCTTATCGGCGGCGACGGGCCCGTTTGGGTGGGTGAGAGGAAGAGGTCCAGGGGAGGGGAGAGGCCACGGGTGAGGGAGAGAGAGATCTGGGGGGGGGTGCCAGGGGTGTGCGTGGCGGCGTTAGAAGGTCCGGGAGGAAGCAGGAGGTGGCTAGGGGCAAGCGCGCGCGCGACAGCGACCTGCTCCTACTGGCAGGAGGAAGACGACGCGGTGGGGTGGTGGGCTGGGCACTCTACGGTGCTAGGCCACAGCTGGGCCGACTAGGTGGGCTGCACAGTGAGGCCAAGTAAGTTTCTGCTTCTTTCCTTTCTGTTTTCATTTATTTAATGCTCTATTGTTTGTTTTGAATTAGTAAAAATATTAATCCATTTTAGAAAATTCTGAAAATAATCATAGGCACCTTTGGAATTACTCCCAACAGCCTAAAATTACTTTCAAAAGTATTTGGGCATTTAAAAGTATTTATAGTATTTTAAGTGCCCAAATGCAAATAGTTATGTCTTAACTCAAAAATCCAAAATGGCTCCAAATTTTATGAACCCATTTTTTGCAGAGGTTTTGGCCAGAACCAAAAATGATGAACATTTTTGAAAACCATTTGGATTCACTGATAATATTTTTTTTGTTGAACCTAGTGAATTCCTTTTAATGCTTGGGTTTAGGCAATCCCCATTTCAGGTTTAACTGAAATTTAAACATGATGCCACACTAGATGCTAGCACTAGGCATTAATCGAACTAGGGATGTGACACTATCAACCCTCTGCTCGCAATCATAGGATCTTTCTACCTGACGTTGATATGTCAGTTGAAGCCATCTATCCAAAGCCTGCCAAGGAGCCCCTTAGTCTTCAGAATGCTGATAAGCAGAGTTTCTCTCAACACGTTGAAGGCGACCCAGCAGTCACTCGTGTTTATCCTCTGGCTGGCACTACCCGTGCACGTCATCATGCCCTCACTGAAGCCACTGAAAGCACCATTGCACAACGGCCCAAGACGCGATCCCATGTCCTCAATGATCGAGAGCTTCTGGTTGCCCTTCATCAGAAACAGGATAAGCATCATGACTGGCTGAAGCGCCAAATGCAAAGCCACTTGGTGGACGTAAACAGGATTCGCAATCTTGCCACCAAGAATGCCTTTGTTGCCCATGAAACCTGTCGGCGTACATGGAAAGGGCTGGCGCTTATGTGCTCTGAGGATGATCTTCAAGAGGATGGCTTCTCTGAACACTTCAAGTTTGACTCAACACCTCCAAGAAGGACTGTGCTGCGACGAACTCCGTCTCTTGAAGACTTTGAGTTCTCTTTCTCCGCGGCAACTGTGAATGCCAGAGTGATCGATGACGAAGATGATGCAACTTCACCGCCCCCTACTTCTGCACGCATCGACACTGCCCCGAGTTTGTCTGCACCGCCTAACAACACCGACAACCCTGCTGCTTCACCTACTCCTCATGGGAACGAGTAGATGATGTATGTCTTCAAACCTTTTTGGTCCTTACTGAAAAAAGGGGGAGAAGCATATGAGTTTGATAGCCTTCAAGCGGGTTCATATGGGAAGTAGTTTTTTTATTTGCCTAGTGTTTACAACTCTTGCGTTTTGATACATTTGGTTCTTTGAGTTGTAACACTCAAACTTGATGGTCGTCTGCTACTTATTTGCTTTACTGTGATGCGATGATAAATTCCGCATGTGCGACGATAAATTCCGTACTTAGATCATTTTTCAGACGTCCATTTTTCATTATGCATGTCATTATCTTCACATACTTTTCATGCATGATGAATTTTCATTATAAGTTGAAGAGGATCTCCACAAGTACAACCTGCCATGTGCATTTGCATACCAAAAGCAAATTACTTATATGCACATCTTCAGGGGGAGCCTTTGCCACTTATGAAGACAATAACCTATCCTTTACAATTTCACATATTTTATTCCCCGTTGAAAACTTCAACTAGTTTGTCATCAATCACAAAAAAGGGGGAGATTGTAAGTGCATCCAGTGCCACCCCTAGTTGGTTTTGGAGTATTGACGACAAACCTAGTTGAGGGACTAATGTGTTTGTGAGAATTGCAGGATAACACAGGTAGAAGTCCCTCATTGATTCGGTTTTCCTACCAGAGATGACCCCTTAAAATGTAAGAAGACATTGAAGTCAGAGGTGCTATGTGAAGACATTCACATTGAACACTATGACAAGAGAAGACACCGCATGAAGACTATGGAGAGCGAAGACTTAGTTCTTTCGTCGTTCTTTTTCTTCTTTGTTAAGTCATAGGAACCACCGTACTGTCAAGTGGGGTCCAAGAGAACCAGTCAGAATGATTGAAGTGGTGCTTAACCAAAATCCTATCTCTTCGAGTGAAGACTATGAGAGCAAATCTTGTCCAGAGTTGGATAAGTCAGCTTTGCTTGTACCCAAGTAAAGTTACCGTGTGTGTTTGAAATCTGACCGTTGGAACACATGTCAGTTCCTTAGTGACCGAGGGTCATTTAGGACAAATCAGGTCGGGTTGCCTAGTGGCTATAAATAGCCCACCCCCTACAACCATAAACGGTTGGCTGCTCAGAGTTAGAGTACGTCTTTTGTCGTTTGAGAGCAACCCACCTCGAAGCCTTTGAGAGAGAATTCCTTGCGAGGATAAAGCTCTAACCACCCAGAGCCAAAGAGAGTTAGGCATCACTGAAGTCTTCCTGTCTGTGTGATCTGAAGACTTATTACACTTGAGGACTGTGAATCCTCCAGCCGGTTAGGCGTCGCGTTCTGAGCATCCAAGAGTCATTGTGGATCGCTGGTGAATGAAGTCTGTGAATGTTTGGAAGTCTACCTTGAAGACTTACCAGAGTGATTGAGCGAGGTCTATGTGACCTTAGCTCAAGGGGAATACGGTGAGGACTGGGTGTCCTGAGCTGCGTGTTCAGGACTGGGTGTCCAGGACTGTGTGTCGTCAGGTTTAAATACATAGCCGCCCTAACCAGACGTACAACTGTCACAGCAGTTGGAACTGGTCCAACAAATCATTGTCTTCAATGAGTCACTGGTTTCATCCTTCCCTTCCCTTACTGTTGGTCCTTGTGAAGTCATTGTATGTTGCATTATCTTTTGTCTTCACTGAGTGACTGCTTGTTCTGATTGGCTTCACAATATCTTCCTACCTGATCCTTACTACCTAGCTGCTATTAGTCATTGTGCTTTCACTTCATTGAATACTTGACTATGGTTTGCCTAGTGTAGTCTACATTCCGCTGCATGGTAATAGGTTTATTTCTATCGTTTGTCTTCGAAACTTCCATATTTTGAAGACTTTCATGAAAATCACCTATTCACCCCCCTCTAGTCGATCACTAGCATTTTCAGGGGCAGGGGAAGAGACAAAGAATGGAGCAGCAAGCCAAAAATACGAGACAAAGGCGTCGATGCCATCGTACTCCGACCTGACGGCCTGCCACCCACCTTCCTCGTCTTCACCGGTTTCCTCCTCGTCACTGTCGATCCGAGGAGATGCTAGGCCCCTGGCCCAACACCTCACCCGAAGAGACTGTTGATGGTGGTGGCGGCACACAAAGCGCGTCGAGAGCACCGTCCCTCACTTCTACGGGCATGAGGGCGTCACTACCTTCGCCATCGCCCCTAACCTCGCTGGAGAGAGCAACATCGGGATCGCCAAAGATGACGAACACGATACCATGAGCAGGCGCTAGGAACCCTGGAGACTTCACCATCAAGTCTTTGGACTTTGGCGGCTTGCTACAGAAGCAACACCCCAGCCCCGAACGGGTAGCTTGTATGAAGGATACGAATGCTCCGCTGCCAAGGAAAGGCGCGACGCCCCTCACACCGAGGTTGGTGCGACCGCTGCGGGTGCGTCGCCACCAACTACGGCGGCCCCACTGATAGCTGTCGTGCCTTCTACAGCCATAGACCAACTCACTCCCCGGGTGTTTAAACGGACATCCAAGACCATCACCCCTAAATGGAAGCGCGGAGCCAAAACCCCGTCCTCTTTTCCTCAGCATAAACAAGACGAACAAGCAGAAGGAGGAGGGGCGAGAATGCGTGAATCCATTCACCCTCACGCACCCTCTTATAGACGAGCATAAGCCCAGAGCTGGGGGCTTCTTGAACCCGACACGCTCGTATCGTTGGCAGCAACCAGACCCATTCACCGCTCCCTTACACCAATCAGGAACGACCGGATTTTTTCCACTGCGCCATCCATTACCTACCCCACGCAATGCATGTGCCGTATGTGGCAAAAAGGCGAGCACAGTGGGATGAGTGGGACGACAGTTACCTCCCCATGAGGTAAAGTCATTCACGGGCCAGTGCAGAGATGGCCCCACCGCATTCATTGTCTTGCACGACGCACGGAAAAACCAGAAACTGACTCAAGCATAGGTTAATGAAGAAGCAAGAAAAATATCAAGGAATGAGCTACCACAAGCCATCTCCCTGTGTACCTGATGGGGCCTACCCCAACGATGCTCAGCAGCACATTCGGGCCAGGCCCGTGGGCTCCTGTCAGCGCAACAAATGTTGGCGTGTGTTGCCCGGACTGTACACATGCATAAGGACTAGGTTGCAGCGACAAGACAAGACCAAACCGAAGAGATAGCTCTTTGAGAAATCAAAGGGCGGATCAAGAATACCAAGTCAAGCCAAAGGAGCAAGATATCACCAAGGAAAAACCTCCCTTGCCGGGCAGGCGAGCCTGGTCAGATCGAGGCTTCACCAAAGACAAGTCCCGAGATTTCCCTAGAAGTCTTGCCAGGGCAGCCAAGGGCAATATACCCCGCCAAGACCCCACTGCTCCACCGCACAAGGATGCAAGTCAATTAACAGCATGGTGTCGAGCCCCTAAGTGATTAAGTGGATGTCATTTGGCACATGGCGGCCATTTGGACAGAAGATTCACCCTTTATGACACCCGTCCAGAGGCATGTCATGCAGATAGACAAGAGGGTAGTTGAGCGGCACGACAGTCTTGCTAGGATTCATTCCCAGCATAACACCTAGCAGTGCATTTAATGCACTTTGTCCTAACCTCCACACGCTGGTACAGCGAGGTGCTATACAAATGGTTTTAACCCCTTTCCACGACGGCGTTCTGAACCGTCGCCTAGTGAGTGACTGTGATAGGGGGTCCTTCCCACACGACCTAGAAACCATCGGGGATATGCCTCCTGGCACACATGCTCGGCAGAATGAGGTCGTGTGCGACTGGTAAGCGATCAAAGACGCTTATACATACAGTAGTGCTCAAAAAATACAATTATACAGGCAGAATCATTTCTAGTCGTGAGTACATTCCACATAGTCAATCCTCGCAAAACGTTTCCATTCGTATGTACATTCCACACAGTCAATCCAAGGAATATGTTTATGTTATTATGTACATCCCACACAATTAATCCAAGAAGTACGTATCTGTATGTGTATACATCGCACACATTCACTCCAAGGAAAACATTTCCGTTTGTAGGTACATCACACACAATTTTCTCCATTAAATCGTTTGTGATAGCGTTGCCATTGCACACGATTTTGACAATTTTATCGTTTGCTTTATTGAATCCGTCAGACACAGTGCGTAGAAGAAATTGTGTGGCAAAGGCTGTCCATCACAAACACTTTGTATGTGGTAATCATTTGCACAAGGTGGCCTAATGGAAACAGTTTTCAAGAGAATGTCCTGTGATATTGTTCATTGATCCAACACGGTTTATTCCTAGAAACTGTGTGCGTTGCCTGAGGTCATCGCCCACGATGTTTTCTCAGTAATAGTTTCAATAGAAAAACCCAATTAGCAGGCTAATTGCTCTATTATTAATAATCCATTTATTAATCTAATTAACATTTCATATTAAGCACACAATATATTTCATTTCAATATTAAGGAAGCAGGACTTCATAATTGAAATACATTAGAGTACAACATCATATAGCTTCAGCACTCAGCTACCCCATTACACAACTATACCAGCACCAAGTTTCACATGCAACATCTAGAACCTTTCGAAATTAGCATCATAGACGGTACATTGACAGATGAATCTCATCTGGAAAACTGCTGAAGCGGGAGGCGAATATTGAGCCTTCATTCATGTTGAAGGTCTTTGCAACTTCAGGCCGGTGCCTATGGATGATTGACCGTCCATCCTTCGTCCCCTTCACGAACTCTTCAATATTAAACCGTGGGTGTTTTATGAAAACCTACCTCGCCTCATCACCATAGAGGTGGTTTGAGAGGTAATCATTAGTGAACTGCTTTGGAAAGGCCTGAAAACAAGGATGTGCATTAATATCTTCTCTATATTGGAAATGAGGCAAAGGAATAAAAAAAGGCAAGGTATAATAGTTAGTACCATATTGTAGTGAACTGATGCCTTCTTCATTATTGAAACAAAGATCTTGTTGTTTTTTGTCGCTAATTTCTTTATCCTAACAATATTTCTGAGTTTCTTGACTTGACTGATATTCATGGATAACTCATTTTCCCATATGGAAAAAGGGTCAAACAGTGGGTCAAAACCTTTGATAGAAGGACCTACATGTGCAAGACCAAATTGTTAAAAACCTAAATATTAGAATGGTTCCTGCAATTGCACAATAATGTGCTATTAGACAAAGGACCATGCATGTGCTAACCTCGATTGTAAACCTCAGTGCTTTCCATTGTTTCCCTGCAACACATATAAGGTAGTTAGTCATTAGGTTAAGTGAGGGTTCGCGTGCTATCAGTAAAATATGTTGATGAAAAATAAGCACATTGCATATTCATCAGATTAATTCAAGCCACATGGAAAACCCATTTATCCAAACCAAGCATGAATAAAAACTAGGAAATATAGCAACTGTATATGTTTCTCATTTATTAAGTGCAGCCAAATTTGATTTATTCCTCACATGCACAACAATACAAAATTCTACGCATGACAATTGGACATTGCATTGCAGAATTGAACCAAGCAGTTAACTAAACACCACAACAAATGAACCAAACATTAACTAAGCACCACATTGCACAATATAACATACTTCTAATAGAACATAAGACAGTTAAACAAATCAAGCATGCTTAACAACTTGGAAATATAGCGAGTCTATTTGTTTGTCATGTATTTAGTATAGCCAAATTCAATTTATTTATCACATGGTATACAATAACAAAATGCACCCAAAACAATTGAACATCGCATTGCAGAATTGAACCAAACAGTTAACTAAACACCACAACAAATGAACCAAAGATTAAATGAGCACCACATTGCACAAATATAACATACTCCTAATAGAAGATCATACAGTTAACCAAACCAAGCATGCTTAACAACTAGGAAATATAGCAATTGTATTTGTTTCTCCTGTATTTAGTACAACCAAATTCGATTTATTTCTCACATGATATATAATAATAGAATGCACCCACAACAATTGAACATCAGATTGCAGAATTGAACCAAATAGTTAACTAAACACCACAACAAATGAACCAAACATTAACTTAGCACCACATTGCACAATGTATGACAAACAAGAAGATTAGATAGTTAACCAAACCAAGCGTTCTTGAAAACTTGGAAATATTGCAATTGTATTTGTTTCTCATGTATTTGATAAAGATAAATTCAATTTATTTCTCACATGGAAGAAAATACAAATTTGTAGCATGAAGAGTTGAACATCACATTTGCAGAATTGAACCAAGCAGTTAACTAAAGACGACAACTAATTAACCAAACAGTTAATAAGTGAGAACCACATTGCACGACATATAAAACATATACACTAGAGCAACAAATTCCCTGTTAAAATTGGATACCACAATTCACTATAATTTGTTAAGGAAAGGCGGGAGCAGCACACACAACGGGTAAACCGAGCATGCTTAACCGACGTAGCTAGTAAAACAGAACATGTGTCCTCACAGTGAGCTAATAAGACAAGCTACTCCTCATCGTCGGAGATATCGATGATGATTGGATCCTTGGACATGGAAGAGGGCGAGGCCTCCACATCGTGGGTGCCCTCGTCGTAGTCGTGAGTTGCCTGAGCCGCTCCGGGCACCAACCTGCTGGCTCTTGAGTTGAGGTAAGGACGTGCACGCTGATAAAACACCTCGTAGTCTTTGTTGAAGGCACCGAGGGTGGCCTCGAAAAATCACCACGAACTATCGTTTAAAGCAGCCAACCGCGTTGATGCATTGGCGCATGAGGCGTCGACGGTGGCCTCGATAGCGAGGTGCTCCTCCATGTTCTGGGGGTCGGCACAAATGGCAGCCATCGCGACCTCATCTGCGTGTGCGGCCTTGATTTGCTTCTACGCTGCCAAATGCTCCTTGAGCTCCTGCCTATACTAAGTGCACCATGGCTTAGGGCGACGCTTATTTGGTGGAGGGGTCATTGATTTGGGTGGAAGGTGTAGTGTCGATGGTCGGGGCATGTGGGATGTGGAAGGAGGAGGAGGATGGGGGTTGGGTGTGGATTACCTGCCTGGAGAGACAAGGCCGAGCACTATGAAGGAGGGTCGCCAGCGAGGAGGCGGCGCGGCAAACAATGAGTGAAGGTTTCATGAACTTGGAATGGAAGGAAGAAACAGGGGAAATGTGGCTTTTCATAAGGGGGAGGGCAGGGAGGTTGATATTTCCGCGGAAGCCAAAATTTTGAATCAGTGCAGCGAAAAAACTGGCACGCAAAGTGTCATCAGACATGGTGCCTTATTGAGAACTCTGTATGATATGTGAACATGACAAACGATGTAGATAGCTTAACTCGCATGTGGGATTTCTGGATAAGGGGGTCTCCGGACAGCCGGAATATATCTATTGGCCGGACTGTTAGACTATGAAGATACAGGATTGAAGACTTCGTATCGTGTCCGGATGGGACTCTACTTGGCATGGAAGGCAAGCTAGAAAATTCAGATATGTATATATCCTCCTTTGTAACCGACCTTGTGTAACCCTAACCTCTCCGGTGTCTATATAAACCGGAGGGTTTTAGTCCGTAGGACAACATACAATCATACCATAGGCTAGCTTCTAGGGTTTAGCCTCTCCGATCTTGTGGTAGATCTACTCTTGTACTACCCATATCATCAGTATTAATCAAGTAGGACGTAGGGTTTTACCTCCATCAAGAGGGCCCGAACCTGGGTAAAACATTGTGTCCCTGCCTCCTGTTACCATCTGCCTTAGACGAACAGTTCGGGACCCCCTACACGAGATCCGCCGGTTTTGACACCGACATTGGTGCTTTCATTGAGAGTTCCTCTGTGTCATTGCCGATTAGGCTTGATGGCTCCTTCTATCATCGATAGCGATGCAGTCCAGGGCGAGACTTTTCTCCCCGGATAGATCGTCATGTTCGCCGGCTTTGCACTGCGGGCCAATTCGCTTGGCCATCTGGAGCAGATTGAAAGTTATGCCCCTGGCCACCAGGTCAGGTTTGGAAGCTTAAACTACACGGCCGATATCCGTGGAGACTTGATCTTTGACGGATTCGAGCCTCTGCCTTGTGCGTCACGCGGTCATGATGAGTACGATTTAGCTCTACCATCGGACAGTGTTCAGGAGATCGCACAGGCAGCCGCTCCGACCCTCAATTCGGAGCCAATTGCGCCTTTCGCGAACGGGTGGATGGACCCCGCCACGGAGGCCTTACCCTTAGCGGCGATCGAGCCGAACATCGACTTTACCTTGCACGAGAACCATGTTGTTGAACTGCTGAATACTTCTCCGGCCACGGACTCCGAACCACCTGCGCCCGTTCCGATCCAATCCGGTTGGGCGCCAATCATGGAGTTTACCTCCGCGGATGTCTTTCAACACTCGCCCTTCGGCGATATACTGAAGTCATTAAAGTCTCTCTCCTTCTCAGGAGTATCCTGGCCGAACTATGCCCGGCAGGATTGGGATGCGGATGACGAAGAAATTCACCGCCCACCCATCACCCACTTAATAGCCACTGTCGATGAGTTAACCGACATGCTCGACTCCGACTCCAAATACATCGACAGTATGGATGACGATGCAGGAGACGAATAGGAACCACTGCCCCCAAGGCACTGGACGCCCACTTCACCACATGACGTATACATGGTGGACACACCAAAGGAAAACGACAACGAGGAACGGAAGGACGCAGCGAAGGGTTGTTCCCTCGATAAGCAGTCAAAACAGCGGCGTAAGTGCCACCCCAAATCCCGCCTCGGCAGAAACAACGATCATACAGACCCAGCGTTAGAGCAGGGGGAACCATTGCCGGACCACGGCAACACGGAGAATCAAGCCGAACAACCCGACTCTGTCAAAGATCATAGTCCAAATGACGTCACACCGGACGGACACCCGGAGCAACAGAATGCCCATCAAAGGCTCGTTGCCACCGCGAGGAGTCTAAAAAAGTAGAAGCAGAGGCTCAAGGCTGCGCAAGACACACTCCAAATCAGATGGAGCAAAGTACTCAACACAGCAGCAAAGTACGGCGGTAATCGCCCCACCAAGAGCTACCCAAAGTGGAAGTTGCTACCTGAATTCTATGAGGAGGCCTTAGATCCCCCACAACCAAAAATCAAAACAGCCATCCGGCCGGATAGGTGACCTCACGACCAACATAGAGCGGCAAACAACGCCGCACATAAGCCAATACGCGATCCACGTGAGGACTCGCATCAAAAGGACGGCACAACCAGATCCATCTATGGACCACGTAAGCGCGCTCTAGCATACAACGCAACACAACAAACATCTGAAGAACGCGGTACACCCGGATATAGGGGTGCCGCACACCCCCTATGTTTCACCGATGAGGTGCTGGATCATGAATTTCCAGAGGGATTCAAACCCGTAAATATAGAGGCATACGACGGAACAACGGACCCTGGTGTCTGGATTGAGGATTATATCCTCCATATCCATATGGCTCGAGGAGATGACCTCCACGCCATTAAGTATTTACCCCTCAAATTCAAAGGGCCAGCTCGGCACTGGCTTAAGTGCCCCCCGAAAGTTCCATTGGAAGCTGGGAAGAGCTCGAGGATGCTTTTCGGGCAAATTTTCAGGGGACTTACGTCCGACCTCCGGATGCGGACGATTTGAGTCATATAACTCAACAGCCCGGAGAGTCAGCCCGAAAACTTTGGAACATGTTTCTTACCAAAAAGAACCAAATAGTCGACTGTCCGGACGCCGAAGCCTTGGCAGCTTTTAAGCATAGCGTCTGTGACGAATGGCTTGCCAGACACCTCGGCCAAGAAAAGCAGAGAACAATGGCAGCATTAACAAGCCTCATGACCCGCTTTTGGACGGGTGAGGATAGCTGGCTAGCCAAATGCAGCATCAGCGACCCAAGTACATCCGAAGTTAGAGATGGAAATGGGAAATCACGGCGCAACAACAATAACAAACGCCAGAATAAAGAAGACATCACGAAGAGCACGGCAGTAAACACCGGATTTAGAAGCTCTCGGCAAAGTCAGCAAAAGCATCCCTCTAAAGGCGCCAGAGACGAACTGTCCAGCCCAAACAAAATCCTGGACCAAGTATGTTAGATCCATAGCACCCCCGGTAAACCTACTAATCATACCCACAGAGAATGTTGGGTCTTCATGCAGTCCAGCAAGCTCAATGCCGTACACAAGGGGGAGGATACACCAAGCGAAGACGAGGATGAGCCTCCCAAGCAAGACACTGGAGAACAAAAGACGTTTCCACCAGAAGTCAAAACAGTCAATGTGTTACACGTGATCAAGGGGAGAAACAAACCGGCACTCCCAGAAAAATATGCCCAAGGGCCTATCACCGTGGAGTCCTGCCACTGGTCGTCTTAATTGATTACTTTCGACCATCGTGATTACTCAGCAAGTATCCGGCATGCAGGATGGGCTGCCCTGGTATTAGACCCAATAATTGACGGATACCACTTTACATGAGTCCTGATGGACGGTGGCAGCAGTTTAAACCTGATATACCAGGATACAATCCGCGAAATGGGGATAGATCCAACGAAAATTTTCCATAGCAACACTACCTTCAAAGGAGTAACGCCAGGCCCAGGGGCTCATTGCACGGGCTCCCTGCTACTAGAGGTTATATTCGGCTTCCCCGATAACTTTCGTATCGAACATTTAACCTTCCACATTGCTCCATTCCAAAGTGGCTATCAAGCACTACTTGGACGCGAAGCTTTCGCTCGCTTTAATGCAATTGTGCATTACACTTCCCTCACGCTCAAGATGCCCGGTCCATGTGGCATCATTACAGTGCATGGAAATATTGAGCGATATTTGCGCGCTGAAGAGTGTGCGACTGCCTTGGCAGCCGCACACTAAAAATGGCCTCACCAACTAAAGCATCTGATAGGTCGTCAAGACCACGGACACGGTTAGACGAGTCCAGCGCAGCTATATGTAATTCATACCGGATTGATGGCCACACCTCTATTACAAATACAAGGGGCTCAACGCGCGCAGACAAGTGGCAATTTTTACTTATCTTTAATTATACATGGTTTCTTTAAAAACTACCTTTTTGCACGACAACTTTTCACCTAAGGTCCTCTCTTTTACAGATGATCATCGTGCTACACCCGTCCAGGATACAACACAACAGAGACACAGGCGCAGACGTGCAGCAGGGACCCGCTCCAAGGATTCTTTTTAGATTAAGACCATGCGTAAACCTTTTTTATTGTCTCTTGTTGATATACATCCCTCGGATTCTTAGTACAAATTGAGAAGGATGCTGACGTCTTGGCATGTGGCCACGTCAGAATAACGCACGTACCCGGACACAAGGGGCTTCTTACAAAGGGAACTATTTAGGCCTGGTTTATATCATAAAGACAGAATACCTTAGGGAGTGTTCGGCGTCGCGAGTTTGGCCTTATATGCATCAGCTCCGAATCATGTCTTTGGTCAAATGTTGGGTTTGCCCGGCTCCTATGTTTTGGTGCCTTATGTTCCGCTCTATCGGCTAAGGCAGCACCAGGAGAACTACTGCGATTGTGCCCTGGTTCGTGCGGACGAGCAACTCAGTAGAGAAAGCCGAACACTGACTATCATGATATAGCGCGAGACTGGTCAACCACTTGATGACCAATCGGAATGTTAGAATTCCTATGCTTTAACGAAGGGCCGTTTCCCGGTCAGGCATGTACGCACCCCGAGTTCGGGAGAGTGCGGAGCCACCAGGGGCTATATAGTAGCCCCACCGTCAAACTCCTATGGCTAAGTGAAAGTGTTAAAGCATCATAGTCCGGTTGCCTTGTTCTCTGCTCTATCACCTCCTTAATAGGACCAAGACGTTGGGTTAAGTGTGAACATGCGTTTTCTGCGAGCACCTCCACATTATATGTGTGGGGGTTGAAGCCGATGACTGCAATCTTTCAAGTTATATACATATATACATAAACGGCCGCACAGGAGGCACCATATTACATTCCGGCAAAAGTAATAAATACAGCCTTACTACATTTCATAAAAACATTGTGTTTACAATGGGGATACATGTCACTCAAACATAATATTCTTCGAGCACTGGGCCTCTATCAAACGAGCACCCTCAAGAACCCCTTCAAAATAGTGCTCGGCAGCTACTCGGCCTATGGCCGAACCATGCACCGCAACAGTGGTAGCATCCATCTCCGCCCAGTATGCCTTGACACGGGCAAAGGCCATCCGCGAGCCTTCTATGCACGCCGACCTCTTCATCGCATTGATGCTCGGCACCGCACCAAGGAACTGCTGCACTAAGCTGAAATAGCTGCTCAGCTTCGGCTTCTCTGGCCACAAATGATCTACGAAGGACCTCATGGCAAGTCCGGACAACTAATTAAGTTCAGCCCATTCGGCTAGCTGATCAGTCAAGGGAAGCAGACGCTCTGGAACATTAAATTGCGACCAGAACATCTTGTCTACTTCACGATCTGTCTGATCTCGGAAGTATTCGACCGCATCGACAACGCTTGCCGCCAAGTCCATATATGCGTCTGCCGAACTCCACAGCCGATCCAGAGGGGCATACTGCGGATCTCCGAACTTCCTCTACAGCAGAAAGGCTTCCCAGCCGCAATATCCCCGGCTTCGTGTAGCTCCTCCTTCTTCGCCCTCATAGCAGAGCGAGTGTCTTTGGTCTCCAAGGCGGCCTTTTCAAAGTCCACTGCCTTCACTCGGTTCTCTTCTTCAAGGAAATGGCAATGGTCGGCAGTGTCTTTTAGTTCTACGGCCATCTTGGCCATCTTCTCTTTGCTTTCGCAATGCGCGGCCTTCTCGGCTCTTAACTCTTCGGCCGCCTTCAAAGCAGCTGCATTACTAACTCTTGCTTGTTCCTTGGCTCGGGCAAGTTCCGCCTGAAGGGTCTCCACGGTGGCAGCTCCGTCTGCAGTCACAACATATTAAAGATACTGGCATCATGCTGCTCTTATTATGTGACATTCGCCAGAAAACATTACTTACCCTGTGACTCGTCAAGCCGCTTGTTAACAAGCTCGATGTCGGCGTCTGCCGCATCCAGTTACCGCTTTAGTTCAACAAACTCATTAGTCTGGCTAGCCACCGGAGCTTCCACCACCTGCACATAAAGGCAGTACTGGTTATTACCTGGGACTATGATCCTCTGTTCACCGCCATTCTCGACGACAACCAGAGTCTCAGGGGCTACTATCTACACAGGGCACACGTAATATGTGCGGTACTATCGAAAAGTATAACATTTCACGTACCTCAAAGCCCGTCAGTAGACTCATAAAGGCTTCATGTAATCCGCTTTCGGCGGACGAAATTCTTCCCATCACCGTACACATCAATGTACGGTGTTCTTCTGAGATGGCCGCTCGCTCCAACAGCTCCCTCAGAACGTCCGACCGCATACCAGATGGTGTCGGACTCTTTTGTTTGCTCTCTTTGAGAGCTGGACGCTGGGGACTTCGGGTGACTATGGGATTATCTTCTGGCCTCACCGGATCCGGAGAGGCCCTCCGTGATGACACTTCGAGGTCGCCCGCTTCTTGAGCGGGGGAGTCCGGGGAGGCGTTTCACTCTCCATCATCTCCGAAAGAAGATCCCCCGAAGACGAGCTCAACTGAGAAAGGCTCAGGTCCGAACTGCAAGATATATGCTCCGGTTATTTTCCTCAGAGGAAAGGTAGTATACCTTCACTACTAAAGTATTTTTTTGATCACTTATGACTCGTTGGAGGGCCGATCCCCGTGCGGACTTTGTGTGGCAAAAGCACCCCCCGAGGCAGGACCCTCTGTTGGAGACTTCTTCTCCCGTTTGGAGGCCTCGGTTTCTGGATCCTTAGAGGCAGTCCTCTTCCTCCCCCGTAGCGAGAGAAGGTCAGAATCTTCTCCCTGGTTATTCTCCCTTATGGAGGCGCTCATTCCCTCGGTTGGAACTGGCAGCGATGGGGGCCCGCTTTCGCCCATATTATTCCCCCCTGTATCTTCCTTCGAGGGCTCCGGGTAGGGTGCGAGCTCGAGCATCTTTTCTAGTACCAGGTTTTCCAAACCCTCAGGGAGGGGTCCGAACACCGAAGCATCTTCACCTTTGTTAGCCAGTCCTGGTCAAAGGGCGATTTCTCAGGAATGACGTCATGGTAAATAAAAGATGGTGTGTCCGGCTAGAGGATTACTTACTTGTTCGGCGGCGCGGTTGCTACTCAGGCCCACGTCCTTGGTAGTATCCGGACACTCTGATTGAGGTCCGAAGAATAACTTGTACATCTTCTCGTGCGTCAGGCCAAGGAAGCTTTGAATAGTGCGCGGTCCTTCTGGGTTGAACTCCCACAAGCGAAGGGGCCGGCGTTTGCATGGCTGGACTCGACGAACCAACATGACTTGCATTACCATGACCAAATTAAAATCTCCCTCGAAGAGATCTTGAATGCGGCTTTGCAGTGTAGGCACGTCCTTGGATGGACCCCAGCTCAGCCCTCTGCTAATCCATGATATCAGTTGTGGTGGGGGCCCGAGCGGAAAGCGGGGGGAGCCACCGACTTGGCACTTCTGGGAGCTGTGATGTAAAACCACTCCCGTTGCCATAATCTGGACACCTCTGGAAAGGAACCTTTTGGCCACGGAGCTCCCGCAATCTTGCTTATTATCTGCATATGCTAGGCTTGTCATGTTTAACCCGAGTATTCTGCGTGTGCAAAACTAGCTTGCACCCATTGTATGTTAACGCAGAGCTTATCACACCCGATCATCATGTGGTGTCTCGGCATGATGAACTGTAGCAACGGTGCATACTCAGGGAGAACACTTATACCTTGAAATTTAGTGAGGGATCATCTTATAATGCTACCGCCGTACTAAGAAAAATAAGATCCATAAAGGATAAACATCACATGCAATCAAAATATGTGACATGATATGGCCATCATCATCTTGTCCCTTTGATATCCATCTCCAAAGTACCGTCATGATCTCCATCTTCACTGGCATGACACCATGATATCCATCATCTTGATCTCTATCAACGTGTCGTCAAATGGTCGTCTCGCCAAGTATTGCTTTTGCAAATATTGCTATCGCATAGCGATAAAGTAAAGCATTATACAGCGCTTGCATCTTATGCAATAAAGAGACAACCATAAATCCCCTGCCAGTTGCCTATAACTTTAACCAAACATGATCATCTCATACAACAAATTATATCACATCATGTCTTGACCATATCACATCACAACATGCCCTGCAAAAGCAAGTTAGACGTCCTCTACTTTGTTGTTGCAAGTTTTACATGGCTGCTACGGGCTTCTAGCAAGAACTGTTCTTACCTAACGCATCAAAACCACAATGATTTTTCATCAAGTGTGTTGTTTTAACCTTCAACAAGGACCAGGCGTAGTCAAACTCGATTCAAAAAAAGTTGGAGAAACAGACGCCCGCCAGCCACCTATGTGCAAAGCACTTTGGTAGAACCAGTCTCATGAACGCGGTCACGTAATATCGGTCTAGGCTGCTTCATCCAACAATACCGCCGAATCAAAGTAAGATGTTGCTAGTAAGGAGTATGACTATTATCGCCCACAACTCTTTGTGTTCTACTCGTGCATATAACATCTACGCATAGTCCTGGCTCGGATGCCACTCTTGGGGAACGCATTATTTCAAAAAATTTACCTACGATCACGCAAGATCTATCTAGGATATGCATAGAACGAGAGGGGATAGTGTGTTCACATACCATCGTAGACCAAAAGCAGAAGCGTTTAGTAATGCGGTTGATGTAGTCAAACGTCTTTGCAATCCAACCGATCCAAGCACCAAACGTACGACACCTCCGTGTTCAGCACATGTTTAGCTCGATGACGTCCCTCGATATCTTGATCCAGTTGAGGATGAGGGAGAGTTTCGTCAGCACGACGATGTGGCAATGGTGATGATGAAGTTACCGGCGTAGGGCTTCGCCTAAGCACTACGACGATATGACCGAGGTGTGTAACTATGCAGGGGGGCACCGTACACGACTAAGAGAAGACTTGGTGTGCCTTTGGGGTGCCCCCTCCCACGTATATAAAGGAGGGGGAGGAGGAGGCCGGCCAAGGTGTGGCGTGCCAAGGTGGGGAGTGTTACTTGGACTCCCGGTCCAAGTAGGATTCGCCCCCCTTCCCTATTCCAAGAAGGAGAAGGGGTGGGAGAGAGGGATGACAAGAAGGAAAGGCCCTCCCAACTCTAGTACAATTCAGATTGGGCTTGGGGAGGCACGCGCTTCCACCTGGACGCCGCCTCCTCTCTTCCACTAGGGCCCATGAAGGCCCATTAACCCCCCCGGGGGGGTTCCGGTAACCCCCGGTACTCCGGAAAATGCCCGAACCTATCCGAAACCATTCCGATGTCCGAACATAACCTTCCAATATATCAATCTTTATGTCTAGACCATTTTGAGACTCCTCGTCATGTCCGTAATCACATCCGGGACTCCGAACAAACTTCGGTACATCAAATCACATAACTCATAATACAAATTGTCATTGAACGTTAAGCGTGCGGACCCTACGGGTTCGAGAACTATGTAGACATGGCTGAGACACATCACCGGTCAATAACCAATAGCGAAACCTGGATCCTCATATTGGCTCCTAAAATTCTACGAAGATCTTTATCGGTCAAAACCGCATAACAACATACGTTGTTCCCTTTGTCATCGGTATGTTACTTGCCCGAGATTCGATCGTCGGTACCATCTTACCTATTTCAATCTCGTCACCAGCAAGTTTCTTTACTCATTTCGTAATTCATCATCCTGTGGCTAACTCATTAGACACATTGCTTGCAAGGCTCATAGTGATGTGCATTACCAAGAGGGCCCAAAGATACCTCTCCGATACATGGAGTGACAAATCCTAATCTCGATCTATGCCAACTCAACAAACACCATCGGACACACCTATAGAGCATCTTTATAATCACCCAGTTACGTTGTGATATTTGATAACACACAAGGTGTTCCTTTGGTATTCGGGTGTTGCATAATATCATAGTCTAAGGAACATGTATAAGTCATGAAGAAAGCAATAGAAGAAAAACTAAACGATCATTATGCTAAGCTAACGGATGGGTCTTGTCTATCACTTCATTCTCTAATGATGTGACCCCATTCATCAAATGACAACACATGTCTATGGCTAGGAAACTTAACCATCTTTGATTAACGAGCTAGTCAAGTAGAGACGTACTAGGGACACTCTGTTTGTCTATGTATCCACACATGTACTAATTTTCCGGTTAATACAATTCTAGCATCAATAATAAACATTTATCATGATATAAGGAAATATAAATAACAAATTTATTATTGCCTCTAGGGCATATTTCCTTCACCGTGCCCGTAGCATCGACGGGCTGGTCGCCAAGCACTATCGCAGACCTGGAAGCCGCGGGCGTCAGCGAGGTCTCTGTGGACCCGCGTGAGCTTGTGTTCATGCCAGTGGCAGCGCCCGTGCCCATGTGCGCCCCTCTACCCACCGCAACGTTGGTCCCCATGTGTTTACCTGCACCCGCCATGCTCGTGCCCGTGCACGTGCCCCCCTCAGCGGCATGGGACGCTGCCGTCGACTGCTACCTCGCAGCGCGTCCAATTTCCGTCCTCCCGCGCCCCGCCTGTCGATTGTGTGATGACATGATGTTTGATTTCCAAGTGAAGAACATTCTATGCTGCCTTGAAGACTTTAGCAACGACGTCTCGGAGGACGACAACGACAACACCGGCGCGGCATGCTGCCTCCACCGACGCTGGAAATAGTTTTCTTTGGGTTTAATACTGTACCTTGATAATATGAATATAAATTCGCAGTGTGACTGAATGAAAGATATGGTTTGAACGAACTTGCATTTTTCTCTCTTAAAGTGCATACTTATCAAAAGATTTTATATTGAAAAAAAGTCAATGGTTTTTAAATATAAAACACTCATCTCAAACGTTTGAGTAAGAACACCCTTATGCAAACTGACAGCTTCCCCAGGAAGCCAAGGGAAATTGTGCCGAGAAGGATTTCTATACCTCTTGATCGCAAACATTTTAGATAGAACACTCGTATGGAAAGTGAGAGCTATGGTCTTCCCCTGTAAGTCAAGGGAAAATTCGCAGTCCAGGATTTGTGATCTCTTCAACGCAAATGGGTCAGATTGAATACGGTATGAAATGCCAAACTTCAGTGCTAAACCAGGAGAAAATGAGCCGAGCAGGATTTGTACATCCCTTCAATGCAAACGGTTCTTTTGTATGACCCATGTGCAACCATGTACAGACAATTTGGTAAGATTTTCACCTGCCATATTGGGCATATTGCCATTTCTCAAACTGGAAAGATTGACATTTGTTGATCTAGTAAGATTGCCATTTGTCAACCTTGTAACACTGGGATTTGGCAAAATATGCAGCTAAAAATCACTAGCACTATCTAATTTATGCAACTAAAATTCAAAATTAAGCATAGATTTCATTCATAGATTAAGCAGTTGTTCTTTATACAAAAAGTTCAACTCGACAGCTGAACCGTCCAAACTTTTCCCCAATTTTTGCCAACCACATACTGAAATAGCTAGTGCAACTATATATACTAGCTAATTTTTAAGTACGTTGTACATTTTCACCACATCTATAGTCAGATTACTACGGAGGGGCTTTGTACTACTTCCAGCAGCCTCTCCTCTGTCAAGCGTGCTCAGTAAGAGGTAGAGGAGGAGGAGCCTACCGATGAGCTAGACAACTGCAATATGGTGCCTGCCACTGCTGCACCATTAGTGACGATCACCTCGAACGCCCTCTGCAGCTCTAGACAACCCCTCTCAAAGCGGTGGTTCTCCTTGTAGGTCTCCTAATACCTTGCCTCTACGGTGGCGTGTGCTGCGCCTGTAGTGACCCGACCTCAGACGGTCAGATATCTGTGCTTTAGTGTCATCCCTGGATCGGTAATGCTGACACACACAGTACTTTGAAGGATTTATAATAGAGTAGCAATCACACACTTATTACATCGAATGTCGCAAAAGAGAACTTATTACATTAAGTATGGCTTAAGGCCATCTAATTACGATAACAGAGGAAGACTTGGAAGATAAAGTGAGTCCATCAACTCCAATGGCATAGCTGAGTGCATGACAAACGACCTACGGCATCTTAATCATTGTCTGAGAAGTCTACAACATGATACGTTGCAGCCCAAAAACGGGTCAGCACATGGAATATGCTGGCAACATAACACAAGAGAATAATGAACAGATAAATGCTATCACTACATGCATATATGGCTGGTGGAGGCTCTATGGTTATATTGTATTTGCGAAAAGCCAATCTTTCCCTACAACAAAGGAATATATTTTATTTTACCTATTATGGTAGTTGAAACATCATTGAGAAGGTTCCTCCAACTCAATCCCAATTAAAGTAGTCATTAACATCCCAATAAATTAGTTTAGAGTTATGAGATCAAATCAATAATTCAGGTACCAAATACTCAAGATGTCCATAACCGGGGACACGGCTAACCATGATTAGTTTATACACTCTGCAGAGGTTTGCACACTTTACCCCACAAGACTCGATCTCCTCTGTTGGATTTCTCGCACTACAGGGTGTTTGAGAAACGGATGACCGAGACACAGTCTTTCAGAAGCATTAACTCTTTACTCTGGGTGGACCATTACACCTACATTCCCCTACATCTGCTAGCCCACCACTAAAAAAGGTCACAAAACATACTCAACTATGCCAGAGCCCATAATGGCTTGTGGGTGCACATGGAAGTTTCTAGCATGAATAATGTTATGATCCCTTTGAGCCTGGGTGGAGGACTATAGGATGATCACACGGGTACTCCGGGATATCCTTGGACAACACTGGATTCTCCAGGTGCCCACAAGCAATCCACCCAGATGTGTATTAAAGTTGCCACCTTAAGTTGAACCATTAATTAACAACTCACATCTGTCATGGATACACTCAAACCCAAACCACGTCTACGAGCATAGCATAGCAATATAAGCATAACGTAGAAGTAACTCCCAGGGGTTTGATAATAAAAGAGGTAATAGGTTCTACCTCATCATCTACTTCCCAGACGCACATGTTAAGGGATCCTACTCATGCAATGTGTGAGGGTTGAAAGTAATGCATAAAAACTGGGTGATAAAGGGGTATGATCAAAGTGTTACTTGCCTTGCTGATGATCTGCAACACCTAGAGACTCGTAGTAGCACGCTTCGCACTCCGGGTGTTCAATCACAAAGAAACAATAGCATACATAAGCAATGAAGCAAAGATGCACGGGGAAAACTCAAATAAGAAGATCTAACCAGAATGTTCAACTGAAGAACTCCGGTTTGCAAAAAGAATAAAATCAAACGAAGCAACGAAACTCAAACTACGAAATAAACAAGATCCGATTACTAATCTAGACTAAAGTCAAATTTTACAGTACGAAAATCATGTTCAAGTTGGTTAAACAGAAAGAGGGCTTCGAGACGAAGATCTAGGCGCTTGTTTCACCTGATTCGGATAAACGAGCCAAAAGATATACTAGAACGAAGATTAGGGCAGAAATCGCGATCGAAAATAATCGCGGAAAAACCCTGGAAAAAGAAAACTGACGAATAGGCTAATGAACGAACGTTCATTGTCTGTGACTAACGGATGAACATCGTTTGTTAAAACGAGCATACGGACGAACGTCTGTGATTTAACTAAACCGAGAAAAACCGAAAAGAAACCAATCTAAAAAAACGAACTAGGGTTTCAAAAAAAACAAACGGTTTTCTTGTGAAAACCGGCGGCGGCGGCAGCCTCGGCAGCGTGCGGCGGAGGGTGGCGCGGCGATGCGGCAGCGGCGGCGCGGCGGATCGGGGTTAGGGCAGGGGCGCGGCTTGGGATGGCCTCGGGGTCACGGGGGCGTGGCTTATAAGGCCGGCCGAGTCAAGTGTCCGGGTCGAACACGGCCCGGTAAGTCGGTTACACTTTTTTTAAAATAAATCCTGCCGCGGAAAAACAAATAAAGGAAATACTAAACGGGCTCCAAAAATCCTGATAAATTTTCACGATCTTCTAATAATATTACGAACAAAGCGAACATTTATTTAGACCTCTAATGCAATTTCGGAAAACACATTTTTTCCTAATTCAAATAAAATTGTGATAAAACCCAAATAAAATAATTTATTTGATATTAATATTTTTCCTGTAATATTTTATTTATTTTGGAGAAGTCATATTATCTCCTCTCATATATTTTAATATGAAATATTTTGGGAGGGTAAAAATAATCAAAACCAAATGATCCTCTTTTCAAAATTTGACAAAACTCAACTATGAAAATAACAAAATTCCCAACTCTCTCCGTAGGTCCTTGAGTTGGTTAAAATTTTGAGGATCGCAAAGCAAAAATGCAATAAAATATGATATGCATGAATGACCTATGTATAACATTCCAAATTGAAAATTTGGGATGTTACAAACCTACCCCCCTTAAGATGAATCTCGTCCTCGAGATTCGGGTTGGCTAGAAAATAGGTGTGGGTGGTACTTGCGTAGATCATCCTCTCGTTCCCAGGTGGCTTCATCCTCGGTATGGTGACTCCAGTGAACTTTGCAAAACTTTATAACCATGATGCGAGTAACTCGTCTGGCAAACTTGAGAATCTTTACAGGTTTCTACTCATAGGTTAAATCACTATCCAACTGAATTGCTTCCAAGGGCACCGTATCTCTCAAAGGGATATTGGCCATCTCTGCATGGCACTTCTTCAACTGGGAAACGTGAAGCACATCATGTACTCCTGACAATCCTTCGGGTAATTCCAACTTGTAGGCTACCTCTCCCATGCGTTCCAAAACACGGTATGACCCTACAATTCTCGGGGCTAACTTTCCCTTAACTCCTAAACACTTAACTCCTTGCAGAGGTGACACTCGCAGATATGCTCTATCTCCGATTTCATAGACTACCTCCTTGCATTTTGAGTCTGCATAACTCTTCTGTGCGGACTGAGCTACCTTCAGTCTCTTTCGAATCAGTTTAACCTTCTCTTCGGACTCCTTAATCAAATTTGGTCCAAACAACTGACGGTCTCCAACTTCATCCCATGTTAATGGGGTTCTGCACCTTCGTCCATACATCGCTTCGAATGGTGCCATCTTCAAACTGGCCTGGTAACTATTGTTGTATGAGAACTCAGCGTAGGGCAAGTTGTCATCCGAACTAGACCCATAGTCTAGCGCACAAGCTCTCAACATTTCCTCCAGAATCTGATTTACTCTCTTAGTCTGTCCATCTGTCTGCGGATGAAATGATGTACTAAACTCTAGCCTAGTACCCAAAGGCTGGTGCAGCTGGTGCCAAAACTTTTATGTAAAGTGCGTTCCTCTATCTGATACGATGGTCCTCGGAACTCCATGCAGACATACGATCCTGGTCATATAGATCTTGGCCAACTTCGTGCTTGTATAGGTGGTCTTTACAGGGATAAAGTGTGCTACGTTGGTCAAGCGTCCACTATTACCTAGATAGAATCATATCCCGATTGTGTCTTGGGTAATCCGGTGATAAAATCCATGCCAAGCTTATCCCACTTCCATTCGGGTATTGGCATAGGCTGCAGTAATCCTACTGGCTTCTGATGTTCTGCCTTCACTCTCTAACATACATCACATATAGCTACATACTCGGCAATATCATTCTTCATTCCAGTCCACTAGAAATGCTCCTTCAAATCCAAATACATCTTGGTGTTTCCGGGGTGTATCGAGTATGGCGAGTCATGAGCTTCCTGTAATATCAACATCCTGATCTCGGCATTGTTGGGCACGAATATACGATCCTCAAACCACAGGGTGTCGTGCTCATCCTCACGAAAACCTTTGGCTTTTCCTTCAGCCATCTTCTCCTTTATCTCGGCAATTTCTTTGTCATCCTTCTGAGCTTCTCGAATCTTTCCCAACAATGTCGACTGAACTTCCATGGTTGTAACAAAACCTCTAGGAACAATCTCTAAACGAAGCTCCGT
Source organism: Triticum aestivum (assembly GCF_018294505.1). Lineage (NCBI taxonomy): Eukaryota > Viridiplantae > Streptophyta > Magnoliopsida > Poales > Poaceae > Triticum > Triticum aestivum. The sequence continues at coordinate 405,529,976 of NC_057812.1, read as the reverse complement.
GAGATCTTCTGCTAACTCCCTTGGCAAACCTCCTGTTACTAAGGTAATGGCATAACTCTTCCGGCTCAAAGCGTCTGCTACAACATTGGCCTTTCCTGGATGATTATGCAATTTCATATCATAATCCTTTATAAGATCCAACCATCTCCTTTGCCTGAGGTTCAACTCCTTTTGTGTGAAAATGTACTTCTAACTCTTATGATCCGTGTACACATCACAATGGTTCCCAATAAGAAAATGTCTCCAGGTCTTGAGTGCATGCACTACCGCTACTAACTCCAAATCATGTGCGGCATAATTCAACTCATGCGGTCAAAGATGTCTTGAGGCATATGAAACAACTCTTTCGTCTTGCATAAGTACTCCTCCAAGTCCTAAGCAAGAGGCGTCACAATACACTTGGAAATCCTTGCATATATCTGGCAGAATTAGCACTAGGGCTGTAGTCAAAGGTTTCTTCAACTCCTGGAAACTAGCTTCACATTCTTCCGTCCAATGGAACTTGGTGTCCTTCTTTAGCAACGCCGTCATGGGCTTCACAATCTTGGAAAAATTCTCAATGAATCTCCGATAGTATCTCGCGAGTCCAAGAAAACTATGAATCTCTCCAACTGAGGTGGGTGCCAACCACTCGGTGAATGATTTAACCTTGGTAGGGTCCACTGTTATACCTTCTCCTGATATAACATGTCCAAGAAATCCAACTTCCTTCAACAAAAACTCGCTTTTGCTAAACTTGGCATATAACTGATGTTCCCTGAGCTTCTCAAGAACCAAACGCAAATGCTCCTTGTGTTCCTCTTCATCCTTTGAGTATACCAAGATATCATCAATGAACACCACAACAAACTTATCCATGATTTCCATGAACACCTTATTCATCATACTCATGAAATAGGCAGGGGCGTTAGTCAATCCAAATGACATAACCGTATACTCATATAGCCCATACCTTCTGGTGAAAGCTGTCTTAGGTATATCCTTTTCTCGAATCTTTAGCTGGTGGTGTCCTGATCATAGGTCGATCTTCAAAAACACTTTAGCTCCTTGCAGCTGGTCAAACAGATCATTGATCATCGGCAGTGGGTACTTGTTCTTGATTGTTACTTCATTCAATGTCCGATAATCAACAACCATTGTCAGAGACTTATCCTTCTTCTCAACCAAGAGCACTGGGGCTCCCCGTGGTGATGAACTTCGCCAAATATAACCTTTCTCCAATAACTCATTGATCTGCTTCTTAATCTCCTCCAGATCATTTGTGGGCATCCGGTATGGTCTCTTAGATATTGGTCCGGTGCCTGGCAATAACTCTATCAAAAACTCAATGTATCGATCCGGGGGCATGCCTGGTAATTCCTATGGAAATACATCCGGGTAATCCTTCACTACATGCACTTCTTCTTGAACAACTCTCGTGAGAGTATTTACGTTAGTACTCTTAGGAGTATGCAGGGATACATACTTGATCCTTTTTCCCTCCGGGGTGGTGAGTAAAATTGACTTACTGGCGCAATTGATGTTTCCTCCATACATCGATAGCCAATCCATATCGAGTATCACATCCAATCCTTGGGATTCCAAAATTATCAAGTCTGAGGGGAAAACATTCCTACCTATGGTCAATGGCATCTGAAAAAATCCCTTACTAGCCATACACTCCGCTCCTAGTGAGCTTACTAACATGGGTGTCCTAAGTACCTTGTTGGGCAACTTATATTTTCCATGAATCCCCTTGAAATGTATGAATGGGATGCACCAATGTCAAAAAGAACTATTGCGGTAAATGACTTAACCAGAAACTTACCGATAACTGCATCAGGCTGTTCTTCGACCTCCTCCATGTTCACGTGGTTCACTCGTCCCTTGTTGAATGGGTTGGGCTTCTTCCCAGAGTTTCCATTGCCATTCCTTTTCTTCGCTTCAGAACACTCGAAGGCTTAGTGTCCAATCTTCCTGCACTTGAAACAAGTAATGTGACTTAGGTCCTTCTTGGTGGGCATTGCTGGGTTAGAGCGGTTCTGATTGCTGCCCGCTCCATTCCCATTTCCATTCCTAGGTCCGTGGTGGTTATGCGGAATTCCTCCATTATGGTTATGGCCTCCATGGATATGGGTAAATCCTCCCGGGTTCCGGGTGAGATGGGGTTTCTGCTGAGCTCCTGAATTGTACCTCCCTTGTCCATACTTCCTCTTGCGGCTCTCAATCTGCTGTTGCTTCCCTTCAATCATAAGAGCCTAATCTACCAACTCCTGGTAGTTTTTGAATGTTGCCACCATCAACTGCATGCTCATCTCATCATTCGGCCCTTCCATATACTTCTCCTGCTTCGCGGCATCGATGGCGACATCATCTGGGGCATAGAGAGATAACTTACTAAACTCCTCTATGTACTGACCTACAGTAAGATTCCCCTAGCGTAAGTTGCGAAACTCACGCTTCTTCATGTTCATAGCTCCAGTTGAGACATGGTCTGTGCGGAAAGCTTACTGAAACTGCTCCCAAGTGATATTGGCTATGGGAAAGGTGGCTGTGTAATTCTCCCACCATGCGGCTGCGGGTCTATCTAATTGGTGTGTGGCAAAATGCACCTTCTCTGCATCTATGCAATCGGTAGTGGTTAACTCCCTTCCAATCCTATGTAGCCAGTCATCAGCAACTATGGGCTCGGTGCTACTAGAAAACACCTACGGCTGTAAGCTCAGAAAATGGGCTAAGTTGTCAACTGGTGGTGTTGGCGGAGGGTTGTTGTTACTGTTGTTGCTGTTGTTGCCCTGATTCTGAACTAGCAACTGCATCAGTGTATTCTACTGCTGGATCAACTAAGTGAGCTCCGGTGGGAAAACAAATCCGGGGTCACATCTCGGAGGCATCTGATGGGTTTAGAGGGGAGAGATTAGAATAGAATGTGGTCTAATGAGAAAGCACTACCCATATGCACATGAGAGAAACACAATCATATCATATCAATGAATCAATCAAGCAAGGGCATACAATCGATCTAACTATCGTTATAGTGCTTGGACTACTAATATTTACATGGGGAAATACTACTAATCATATGGCGGTCTACTAGAAATTTTGATCGATGGAAGACTCCATGATATCCGTTCCAGTTTCGTCTTTATAGTCATCATCACTACTATCGGGGTCAGAGTCAGTGTCGTCGACGATGATGTAGTCTTAAAAACGAATCTCCTTAGGTTCGTCGTCTTCTCCTCCTAGCGAGGGGTCTCCCATGAAAACTCGTAGCTTCCTTGTCATGTCATCATTCTTCTCCACAAGTATCATCATTTCCTCCTCATATCCATCACGTGTAGAATTAAGCTCCTCTTCTAGCTCCGTGATCCTAGTCATCGCCTTCCTCAAATCTATCATTCTTGCGCACATCTGGTTCTCCTAGTGATGTATGTGATGGTTTAAATCTTGGATGAATGCTGCAATGGACCTGTCCTTCCTGGTGCTGATCATGTCCCATTGCTCATCTCGGCACCCACATATCTGGTAGATAGTGTCCTTAAGCTCCGTGTGGTAAACTTCGCCGATGCGTCCCATGGCGATGTGGTCTGCCATGCTCTTGCCTAGACTACAGGTTGGTGCGTCAAAGGAAAACTCTATGGGTTTAGTGACAGGCGTGAATGTCCTTCCTGGAACTTCAACTCGAATCAACCAACGCACCTCTTCTGGTAAAGTGGCGGTTTAGGTCCCGGTGAAGCTTGTTATTCTGAAGTTCAGGTACTTAGTGACTTCCTTCAGGTGTCGTCCAAACGGGGTTTCTTCATCCGGCTGTGTAAACTTATTCCTTGAGTCTGCCATCCTAAAGAGTAGAAAATGGAGAGGAGTCAGAAATGAATAGAGAAGAGTGATCTATGGCTCATCTTAATGGTCGTGTCCTACATTCAACATGTGCTCTGATACCATCTTGTAGCGACCCGACCTCAGACGGTCAAGTCTCTATGCTTCAGTTTCATCCCTGGATCGGTAATGCTGACACACACGGTACTTCGAAGGATTTATAACAGAGTAGCAATCACACACTTTTTACATCGAATGTCTCAAAAGAGAGCTTATTACATTAAGTATGGCTTAAGGCCATCTAATCACGATAACAACGGAAGACTTGGAAAATAAAGTGAGTCCATCAACTCCAACGGCATAGCTGAGTGCATGACATACGACCTACGGCATCTTACTCGTCATCTGAAAAGTCTGCAACATGATATGTTGCAGCCCGAAAACGGGTCAGCACATGGAATATGCTGGCAAAGTAACACAAGAGAATAATGAACAGATAGGTGCTATCACTACATGCATATATGGCTAGTGGAGGCTCTATGGTTATGTTGTTTTTGCGAAAAGCCAATATTTCCCTACAAGAAAGGAATATATTTTATTTTAACTATCATGGTAGTTGAAACATCACTGAGAAGGTTCCTCCAACTCAATCCCAATTAAAGTAGTCATTAACATCCCAACAAATTAGTTTAGAGTGATGAGATCAAATCAATAATTCAAGTACCAGATACTCAAGATGTCCATAACTGGGGACACAGCTAACCATGATTAGTTTATACACTCCGCAGAGGTTTGCGCACTTTTCCCCACAAGACTCGATCTCCTCCGTTGGATTTCTCTCACTACAGGGTGTTTGAGAAACGGATGACCGAGACACAGTCTTTCAGAAGCATTAACTCTTTACTCTAGGCGGACAGTTACACCTAGTTTCTCCTACATCTACTAGCCCACCACTGAAAGAGGTCACACAACATACTCAACTATGCTAGAGCCCATAATGGCTTGTGGCTGCACATGGAAGTTTCTAGCATGAATAATCTTATGATACATTTGAGCCTGGGTGGTGGACCGTAGGATGATCGCACGGGTACTCCGGGATATCCTTGGACAACACTGGATTCTCCAGGTGCCCACATGCAATCCACCCAGATGTCTATTAAAGTTGCCACCTTAAGTTGAACCATTAATTAACAACTCACATCTGTCATGGATACACTCAAACCCAAACCACGTCTACGAGCATAGTATAGCAATATAAGCATAATGTAGAAGTAACTCCCAGTTGTTTGATAATAAAAGAGGTAATAGGTTCTACCTCATCATCTACTTCCCAGATGCACATGTTAAGGGATCCTACTCATGCAATGTGTGAGGGTTGAAACTAATGCATAAAAACTGGGTGATAAAGGGGTATGATCAAAGTGTTACTTGCCTTGCTGATGATCCGCAAAACCTAGAGACTCATAGTAGCATGCTTCGCACTCCGGGTGTTCTATCGCAAACAAAAAATAGCATACATAAGCAATCAAGCAAATATGCACTGGGAAAACTCAAATAAGAAGATCCAACCAGAAAGTTCAACTGAAGAACTCCGGTTTGCAAAAAGAATCAAATCAAACGGAGCAACGAAACTCAAACTACAAAAGAAACAAGATTCGATTACTAATTTGGACTAAAGTCAAATTTTACAGTACCAAAATCCTGTTCAAGTTGGTTAAACGAAAAGAGGGCTTCGAGACGATGATCTAGGCACTTGTTTCACCCGATTCGGATAAACGAGCGAAAAGATATACTAGAACGAAGAGTAGGGCAGAAATCGCGACCGAAAATAATCGCGGAAAAACCCTGGAAAAAGAAAACTGACGAACAGGCTAACGAACGAGCGTTCGTTGTCTGCAACTAACAGATGAACAACATTCGTAAAAATGAACGTACAGACGAACGTTCATGATTTAACTAAACCGAGAAAAACCGAAAAGAAACCGATCTAAAAAACAAACTAGGGTTTCAAAAAAACCGAACAGTTTTCTTGTGAAAACCGTTGGCGGTGGCTACCTCGGCGAGGTCGGCGGCATGTGGCGGCGGCAGAATGGCGACGTGCGGCAGGGAGGATCGCCGTTAGGGCAGGGGCGCGGCTTGGGCTGGCCTCGAGATCGCGGGGGCGCGGCTTATTAGGCCGGCTGGGTCAAGTGTCCAGGTCGGACATGGCCCGGTAAGTCGGTTACCCTTTTTTTTTAAATAAATCCTGCCGTAGAAAAACAAATAAAGGAAATATTAACGGACTCTAAAAATCCTGAAATAAATTTTTGCACTACTCTAATAATATTGCGGACAAAGTGAACATTTATTTAGACCTCTAATGCAATTTTGGAAAACGCATTTTTTCCTAATTCAAATAAAATTGCGATAAAACCCATATAAAATAACTTATTTGATTTTAATATTTTTCCTCTAATATTTCAGTTATTTTGGAGAAGTCATATTATCTCCTCTCATATATTTTAATATGAAATATTTTTGGAGGGGAAAAATAATCAAAACCAAATGATCCTGTTTTCAAAATTTGAGAAAACTCAAATATGAAAATAACGAAATTCCCAACTCTCTCTGTAGGTCCTTTATTTGCTTGGAATTTCGAGGACCACAAAGCAAAAATGCAATAAAATATGATATGCATGAATGACCTATGTATAACATGCTAAATTGAAAATTTGGGATGTTACAGCGGCCACGGCGGTGGTAAGGCTCTTTGCATGCTCGACGAGGTGCTCCACCACCTCCTGCAGGAACTTGGTGTACCGCGCAAGGTCGCTGACGCACGTGCGGGCCTCCACCTCCATCTCCCGCCTTCGGGCAGCGGTGGCGGAGCGGGTGATGATCCAGGCGGTCGACGGTGGGTTGGCGGCCACGGTGGCCGACGATGGGGTGGCAGTCGCGACCACCAGCTCCTACCTTCGGGCCGCGGCGGCGGAGTGGGTGATGGCCACGGTGGCCGGCAGTGGGGTGGTGGACACGACGTCCACCTCCTGCCTTCGGGCCGCGGCGGTGGAGTGGGTGATGGCATATACGTCTCCATCGTATCTACTTTTCCAAACACTTTTGACCTTGTTTTGGACTCTAATTTGCATGATTTGAATGGAACTACCTGGACTGACGTTGTTTTCAGCAGAATTGCCATGGTGTTATTTTTGTGCAGAAATAAAAGTTCTCGGAATGACCTGAAAGTTCACGCAGAATATTTTTGGAATTTATAAATAATATTGGCGAAAGAATCAACACCAGGGGACCCACACCCTACCCACGAGGGTGGAGGCGCGCCCCCTGTCTCGTGGCTCCCCTGAGGCTCCACTGACCTCAACTCCAACTCTATATATTCACGTTCGGGGAGAAAAAAATCAAGGAGAAGGATTCATCACGTTTTACGATACGGAGCCACCGCCAAGCCCTAATCTCTCTTAGGAGGGCTGATCGGGAGTCCGTTCGGGGCTCCGGAAAGGGGAATCCGTCGCCATCGTCATCATCAACTTTCCTCCATCACCTATTTCATGATGCTCACCACCATGCGTGAGTATTTCCTTCGTAGGCTTGCTGGACGGTGATGGGTTGGATGAGATTTATCATGTAATCGCGTTAGTTTTGTTAGGGTTTGATCCCTAGTATCCATTATGTTCTGAGATTGATGTTTCTATGACTTTGCTATGCTTAATGCTTATCACTAGGGCCTGAGTGCCATGATTTCATATCTGAACCTATTATTTTTTCATGAATATATGTGAGTTCTTGATCCTATCTTGCATGTCAATAGTAACCTACTACGTGTTATGATCCGGTAACCCCGAAGTGACAATAATCGGGACCACTCCCGGTGATGACCATGGTTTGAGGAGTTCATGTATTCACTAAGTGTTAATGCTTTGGTCTGGTACTCTATTAAAAGGAGGCCTTAATATCCCTTAGTTTCCAATAGGACCCCGCTGCCACGGGATGGTAGGGCAAAAGATGTCATGCAAGTTCTTTTCCGTAAGCACGTATGACTATATTTGGAATACATGCCTACATTACGTTGATGAACTGGAGCTAGTTTTGTGTCACCCTATGTTATAAATGTTGCATGAGGAATCGCATCCGACATAATTATCCATCATTGATCCATTGCCTACGAGATTTTCACATATTGATCTTTGCTTAGTTACTTTTCCGTTGCCACTGTTACAATCACTACAAAACCAATACTATTACTTTTGCCGCCGTTATCATTACTTCCATATTACTTTGCTACTAAATACTTTGTTGCAGATATTAAGTCTTTCAGGTGCGGTTCAATTGATAACTCAACTGTTAATACTTGATAATATTCATTGGCTCCCCTTGTGTCGAATCAATAAATTTGGGTTGAATACTCTACTCTCAAAAATTGTTGCGATCCCCAATACTTGTGGGTTATCAAGACTATTTTCTGGCACCGTTGCCGAGCAGCATAGCTCTATTCTTTGTGTGACTTGGGATTTATATCTGTTGATCACAATGAAGAACTTGAAAGATGAAAGAACCAAGATTTTTCCCTCAACTACGAGGGGAGGTAAGGAACTGCCATCTAGATCTGCACTTGATTCACCTTATGTTATGAGTAAATTTGTGACACCTACACCTGCTATTCATTCTGATATGCTGCATCTTATTGATGATGCCACTTCTGCTATGCATGATGCTTATGATGAAACTACTTCTATTCTTGATAATACCGTGCCATTAGGTGAATCTCTTGATGAACAACTTGCTAGGGTTAGAGAGAATGAAATTATTGAAATTGATAATATTGATGAAAGTGATGATGAAGATTCTCCCCCTAGATATGAATTTCCTGTTGTGCCTGAGGGTTATGTTATGGATGAAGAAACTACTAGAGACCTTTTAGCTTGCAATGATAGATATGATCTTAAGAAACTGTTAGCTAAGATGAAAGAAAAATCTTTGAATGCTAGATTGAAATATGACCCTGCTTTTGCTACTTCACCCATCTGTATTTCTGATAAGGATTATGATTTCTCTGTCGATCCTGAGTTAATTACTTTGTTGAATCTAATCCTTTTTATGGCTATGAATCTGGAACTGTTGTGGCACATCTTACTAAATTAAATGATATAGCCACCCTGTACACTAATGAGGAAAAAATTTGTTACTACTATATCCTTAAGTTATTTCTGTTCTGATTAAAGGGTGATGCTAAAAGATGGTTTAATTCTCTTGATCCTGGTCGTGTGCGTAGTCCCCAGGATATGATTTATTACTTCCCTTCTAAATATTTCCCCGCTCATAAGAAACAAGCTACCTTAAGGGAAATATATAATTTTGTGCAAATTGAAGAATAGAGTCTCCCACAATCTTGGGGGAGGCTTCTCTGATTATTTAATGCTTTGCCTGATCATCCTCTCAAGAAAAATGAAATACTTGATATCTTTTATAATGGACTAACCGATGCTTCTAGAGACCACCTGGATTGTTGTGTTGGTTGTGTTTTTAGGGAAAGAACTGTTGATCAAGCTGAATTGCTATTGAATTATATGTTGAGTAATGAAAATGATTGGACACTTCATGAACTGTGACGCCCCGAGACCATTGCGCCAGGTGTCCTCCAGTTATTCGCTGCCGTTGCCATGTCATTTGCTTTCGTGTTGCATCTTACCATGTCATCGTGTGCATTGCATCATCATGTTTTCGAAACTTGCATGCGTCCTGGTCTCCTCATTCCGTCCGTTGTCCGTTCTGAGCCCAGACACACTCGCACGCGCCCGCGGCATGTCCAAAATAGTATTTTATAAGTGGCCGGTAAAATGTTCTCGGAGTGGGTTGAAAGTTGGCGTGTGGTCTTATTATAGTGTAGATAGACCGCCTATCAAGTTTCATCGCATTCAGAGTTCGTTTGATAGCCCAACCGTTAAACTATAGCGGCAGTATAGCCGGTCTATCGTCGGACGTTTTCGGTCTCCGGAAACTGCTGCCGGGCCCTCTCTCTCTCTTCTCTCCTCTCAGCCTCGCCACAGTTCACCTAGGCCCATGCCTACCCTCTCTGCACAGTGCATCGAACCCCTCGCGCGTGTCCGAAAGTTGTCCCGGACCCGCCCCGAGCAGTCGTCACCATTGGATCCAGATCAACCCGAAACATCTACGAAACATCTCTGTGTCTTATTTGGATTTTCCTAGCCTATCTATTCTCGACCATCGGATTTTGATCGGATGATCCAACTCCTCTCTTTTCCTATATATATGTACACCCTAGTCCATCTTTAGACCCAAACCCTTAAACCTAGGGATCTTGTCCCATCCACTCGTCACCGCTGCCACTCCACCGAATCCACATCGGGATCCCACCTGCCCAAACCACCGCCGCCATCTTCCCTTGTTTTCAGCGCCACCCAATCAGCAGCAGCGCCCGAGCACTCCTCTCTACGCAGGCATCCCCGTCCTGAACCTCATCGTCGCCGCGCACCCTCCCTTGATCCACCGCTCGGGGCCGTTTCCACACTGGATGAACACCAGGCCAGTCCCGTGCCCCTCTCCTGCATCTCACTCCTCTGCTCATCTCTCTCTCTCCCGGAGCTCTCAAATCCCCTCCTCTGCTTCTTATCGCAGGAATCAAACGCAAATCCCGCCCTCGCCTACTCACTTTGTTCCTGGACCTCCTGCGCCCCGTCACCCATGTCTAGTACCGCCATGGATTCGCACCAAGTCCTCATCGCCAGGCCGACCCCGTCCCCTTCTGTTCGTCTCGAGCGTCAAGCACAGCTGCCTCCTCTGCCGACTTGCTCCCCGCCGAATCCGGTGGCTCGTAGCACCACCGCCGCCGTCGCCTCAAGTCCCTGCCGCCAGCGCCGCGAAGTCCTGATGAAGCCGCAGCTCCATTTGGTGCCTCTGCCTGTGACCAACGTCGTCGCGCCTTGAGCCCTCATCGGCGAGCTACCATACCAGCAGCAGGTCCGGGCTCCCCCATGCCTCATCTTCCTTCTGTCTCCCCGCTCCCTTTTCTTCTCCGAAGTATCTTCCTCTCTGAAATCGCCGCACCACCAGTTTTCTTCAGGGAGTAGCTCCGCCATCCGTGACCTCTTCTCCGGCAAGATCTGCTCCGCCTCTGCTGCACCGCGTCAGAGACCAGCCGCTTCTCGCGCCGCCGGCAAGCCCCTGCCTCCTTGCTCGCTTCGCCCGCGTCGCTCCCAAGTACCGTTGCCGCCCTGCTACCATGTCCCGCCGTGCAGAACAGATGTGTTCCTCTGCTTCTTCAGTCAGAACACGAGGGAGCCAAGCGGGCCGACCCAGTGGGCCCCTGCCGGCCTCTCCCTCTCCACCCACTAGGGCTTGGTCCAGTGGTGAGCAGCCGCCCACCTACCCCTGTGCGTTGCTGGGCTGCCAGATTCGGCCTGTTCGTTTTTTTCTCTTGTCAACGATTTGTTAATTTCTCATAGCATTGCATATTTACAGTTTTTTCCCCTATTTTAAATTGCTAATAACTTTTGAACCATGCATCCAAATAAAATATGTCATATATGAAACATGCTTAGAAATTCATCTAGTTTCATAATATGTCACTCTCATCCATGTTTAACATGTTTAAATGTTGTTTCTTTAAATTTGCTTAAATAACTTGCTAAAATGCTTTATTTCATAACTAATTAACCGTAGCTCCGAATTAAATAAATTATATATGTAAATGGGGTAGAAAAATGCCTAGTTTAACATGGTGGCTTTACTTTGCATGTTTAATAACTCTAAAATTATGTTTAGGGAAGAACAGTACCTAACCTAATATATGAATATGAGGAGTTTCCGGACTTGCTGTTTTGTTGTTCCGGCCTCATTTAAACTTGCCTAGATTAGATAGTTTCATCATGTGTCACCTCTTTCCATGCTAACAACATTTAATCTTGTTGGGTACATAAACGAGAGAGAACTAAATAAGTCATGTGGTGTTTTCTTCAATATGCAACTCCGTTGCATAATGTGCTCCACTTAATTTGTAGAATTGCTTGTGCACTTTGCCATGCCATGCCTCTTAAAAACCGGACATGCATCATACTTGATTATGCATCATGCCATGTTGATGTGTTGGTTGTTTACTATGTTGTGTGCTTCTTTCCGGTGTTGCTTCTTCAGGTTGGTTCCGTTAACGTCGCGTTTATGAGGACCCGTTCGACTACGTCCGTTTGTCTTCTTCATGGACTCGTTCTTCTTCCTTGCGGGATTTCAGGCAAGATGACCATACCCTCGAAATCACTTCTATCTTTGCTTGCTAGTTTCTTGCTCTTTTGCTATGCCTATGCTGCGATACCTACCACTTGCTTGTCATGCCTCCCATATTATTGAACCAAGCCTCTAACCCACCTTGTCCTAGCAAACCGTTGTTTGGCTATGTTACCGCTTTGCTTAGCCCCTCTTATAGCGTTGTTAGTTGCAGGTGAAGATCGAAGTTTTGTTCCTTGTTGGAACATGGAGATGTTGTTCCTTCTTGGAACATGTTTACTTGTTGGGATATCGCAAAATCTCTTATTTAAATTAATGCATCTATATACTTGGTAAAGGGCGGAAGGCTTGGCCTTATGCCTGGTGTTTGGTTCCACTCTTGACGCCCTAGTTTCCGTCATATCGGTGTTATGTTCCCGGATTTTGCGTTCCATACGCGGTTGTGTTATAATGGGAACCCCTTTACAGTTCTCCTTGAATAAAACTCCTCCAGCAAGGCCCAACCTTGATTTTACCATTCGCCACCTAGCATTTTTCCCTTGGGAGTCGCTCATCCCGAGGGTCATCTTTATTTTTGACCCCCCCCGGGCCAGTGCTTGTCTAAGTGTTGGTCCGAACTAGAGTCCTTTGCAGCGCCACCTCGGGGAAACTTGAGGGCTGGTTTTAGTTGTACGAAGCGCTCATCCGGTGTTGCCCTGAGAACGAGATATGTGCAGCTCCTATCAGGATGTCGGCGCATTGGGTGGTCTTGCTGGTAGGGTCTTGTAACCGGGATTCTGAGCCTGATCGGGTCTTCCTGCTAGAAGGAATATCCTTCTTTGACCCCAAGAGCTTGTGGTGGGCTAAGTTGGGACACCCCTGCAGGGATATGATCTTTCGAAAGCCGTGCCCGCGGTTATGGGCAGATGGGAATTTGTCAATGTCCGGTAGATGAAAACCTGAAGTTGATCTTAATTAAAATGCACCAACCACGTGTGTAACCGTGATGGTCTCTTCTCGGCGGAGTCCGAGAAGTGAACACGGTGTTGGAGTTATGTTTGACGTAGGTTGTTCTAGGATCACTTCTTGATCATAGTTTTGTCGACCGTGCCTTGACTTCTGTTCTCGCTCTGATTTGCGTAAGTTAGCCACCATATATATTAGTCGCTTGCTGCAGCTCCACATCATACCTTTGCCTTACCTATAAGCTTAAATAGTCTTGATCGCGAGGGTGCGAGATTGCTGAGTCCCCGTGACTCACAGATACTTCCAAAACCAGCTTGTAGGTGCCGTTGAACCGTGCAGATGACGCAACCAAGCTCACGGAGGAGCTCGATGAAGATCTTGTCCTTTGTGTTGTTTCGTTCTAGTTGATCAGTAGTGGAGCCCAGTTGGGGTCGATCGGGGACCTTGTAGCATTTGGGGTAGTCTTTTTTATTTTGGCTCCATAGTCGGGCCCTGATTGTATTTGCATGATGTAATGCTTTATTCATGTATTTGTGTGAAGTGGCGATTGTAAGCCAACTATGTATCTTTTCCCTTATTGTATCACATGGGTTGTTTGCGAAGATTACCTCACTTGCGACATTGCTTTCAATGCGGTTATGCCTCTAAGTCGTGCTTCGACACGTGGGAGATATAGCCGCATCGAGGGTTTTACAAGTTGGTAATCAGAGCTTTCCCCGACCTTAGGAGCCCCCTGCTTGATCGAATAGCTGGCGTTGTTGAGTCTAGAAAAATGTTTTGAGTCATTTAGGATTATATATATCGGAGATTTTAGGAATTCTTTTTACTCCCTAGTCCCTTCATCGCTCTGGTAAGGCATCCTAACGTAGAGTTTTGACTCTTCTCTTCTCAAATTTCACTAAAAAAAATTTAGGATCACGCGGGTATCTTGGAATCGTTCCGATCGATTTGTGACGAGAACATTGTTCTTGGTGCCTCCTATCATTTAGGGGTTGTGGCAGTGTCCCGGGGAGTTGAGCTCCGAGGTGTTGTCATCACAATTTTATCGTTGCAGTTCTGGAATACCTGAGTTTAGTTTCGCCGACATTGAAAATCTCTTTTATATAGTCGTTGGTGAGATAACCTCGACGCCACCTAGTACTCGGGCGGGAGTTCGGGAGTATTGCCATAACTCGTATAACTGATGCTTTTCAAAGGTTGAGGTAGACGATTTCCGAAGGTTTCTTGGTTATGTGTTGAAGGATGGATACAGCTGGATGTAGGATTTGCTAGATTTGGGTGAGATATTATGCTTCCCCTGTATCCCCAACACCTGATTGCATAACCTGAAAATTTTAGGAGTTTATAAGTGGGAATTCAAGTAGGTCTTAGGATATCTTTCCGACAGATGAATGATATGAAATTGGGGTTCGATGTCTAGTGGTCCGCCTATTCACAATTGGTTTTATAGTGGTCTCATTGTGTCTTAAAGAGTCCTTGGCTATGCCGACTCGGGGACGCTTCGTATGTCATGTGCACTGCCTTGTACATGATGGTTCTGTACGATCGAGCCCGTGTAGGCCCCACCACAAAAACTTCGGGCGAAATCTCTATCATATGTTTGTTCCGGCTTATTCTGCAAGCCAATCCTTTGTTTTGTTTTGAGTTGTGGTATTCGAGTTGCTTCAATGTCAAATGTTGATTCCATACCTTTCCTAAGTGGTGTTCTCACATTTCTATGTGAATGCAAATCCTTCATGACAATCGAGATTGTCATGTTAATTCTTTTTTCAACCGGTGTGTTTTCTCTTCAAGTGAAGCCGATCATTTCAACATCCGCAAGATCAAGTATCAGTTTCTTCTGAACGGTGTTTGTTTCATCCGTCTCCAAGTTGCCTTTGTTTTCCCTCCCTCCCACCCTTTTCTCCAAGGAACCATATTTCTTATTCAAGTATCATTTTAATGTTGTGAAGTCTCTCCATTCTTTTACGTCAATGTTCTTATCCGTTGATTCTCAGGAAGATGCCAAACGAAGCTTCAAGTTCGTCACTCTTCACAAGTTTTCTTCTCTGATGGATTCAAATCAAGCTTTGGTGTTGATCATATCCTTTTTCATCGTTTCAAATACCTTCTCATGCCAGTGCACCTCATAATCTTTCACCGCTCGCTATTCTATTGTTCCGGAGTGCTGAAGATACCTCAGAAGATGTTGGAGTTTATTCTCATTCTTTCAAGATCTTTCGGGAATGCTATCTTATTCAAGCCATTTAATTCAACAGGTGCTTTCTCTCTTGTAAATCGTTCAACAGTGTTTTATTTTGAGTGGGCCCTAACCCACAGGTCTTTTCCCAGGATCTTACCTGACTCTTCTAATTCTCTCGGAGCTATCCTCAAAAATTCTTTTCAAAGTTTGATCTAAGAATGATTTTCATCAGTCAAGTGCCTTTCTCCAAGATCTTTCAAATTCTTTTCATCGTAGGTTCAACTTTTCCATTCTTCTTCATTACAGAGTGCTTCAACAATTCTTCATGGTGTGTCCCGTCGTAATTCTCAGAATTTGAAGTTCGAAGAAGAGTTTCTCTCAAATCTTGCCCCATTCTCGGCCATCATCTCATAGTTGTTTTTGGATTGTGAGAATTTTTTCACCTATCTGGAGCAATTCAAGATTCTTTTCAGTTTGTTTCTCTAGAGCCCATCATCTCAGAATTTATTCATTCTCAGCTTTCAGCTATGGTTCTCCAAATCTTACCGGTGCTTCGTTCAAGTGATCTCTAATCAGTTCATGATCCCTTCGTTCTCATGTATCTAGATTCTCTCGAGCATCTTTGTTCATTTGCAAATTATTCCCGGTGATTCGTTATCTTTTATTCATTCTTTTTCAGTTCTTACGGCGGTTTGTTCAAGATTCTTCTTACCTTGTTATCATATCAATTCATTTGTTGTTTTCAATCCTACCGGTGGATTCGTCGAAGACCTTCTCAAGTTTACAATATATCTATCTTAATCCTTTCTACGAGAATAAGTAGTATGCCAAATATGTTTCTTGTCATCAATTTAAATTGGTGAAGGATAAGCATAATGTAATTCTTATTCTTGCTTCATTCGAGTAAATTCAATTATTCCGGAGGTTCATCAAATTCTCGGTTTCAATTGGTTCATCTTTTCTTTTTCCCGGAGTTCCAAGCTTTCATCATCATGAAGATCCATCTTATCATTGCATGGCTTAAACCTTATTCTTTTCATCCTTCATTTTGTTTGATCATTCTTTTATTACTGGAGTTCTTCATGGAGGCTCTACATGATGGTTCATCAAGGATTTAATTCCTTCTCGAAGTGTTCATCAAGATTCTTTTCAGAGGAGCTCAAGCATTCTTCATCTTGCATAACGAAGTCCAATTCGTCCTATCTTATCTTTGAGGTGGTGTTATGTCATTCGTGATAATTTCCCGTTGTGCTCCGTGATTCACAAGCTATCAAGAATGAGATATTTTAAATCCATCAATCTCTTCTTTGGAGTTATCTTGGGTTATATTTCACCTAAAGCCTTCCCTAAGGTTTGTTGCTATCTATGGTGCTTATAAAGGACCCAAGTTCTTATTTATCCTCCCAGTGAAATTCTTTCTCGTCTCCTTGTTGATATCAATCCAATTCTTTTCCCGTAAGTGGCTAGTTGTCACCTCATAATTTGAGATGTATTCCATAAGACCATATAAATCTTATCCTCTTTTCGTTGTTGATTTTCCAACAACTCCGTTCGACCCTTATCCTAAAGATGCCTTTTCAAGCTTTTTTGTGGTATAAGATGGCATTTTCTTGTCCATTCTTTTATTTCAATTATCTATCTTCTATTCTTTTGTTCCGGAGCCATTGTGATGTTGCTCTTTTCAACCCATCATTTTGTTTTGTCAAGATCATGCTTCTTTCTTTTCCTTATCCATTTAACCGGAGTGTTGTGTTCATCATTCCCCTTCTAACCGGAGAATCATCCAAGTGCTTTATTTTGTCAAGCTCATATTCTTTACCTTCAATTTCCAACTGGAGTCTTGCCGTAGTTGATCTTTATCATTCCTTGTACATCTCGTGTCAACCAAGGTGCTTGCATCCACTTCTTGTCCATTGCACCCCTTTTCTTATGTCTTTCAACATACAAGGTTCTCGTGATGTTCCTTGTTACTCTTTTCTAACGGAGTGTTTTCAACTTTGTTCATCTCCGTTGTATTTTTTTCTCTTTCTTTCTCGAATTTGTTCAACCTCTCAAGGTTCGTGGTTTCAATCATTAGTCAAAGGAGCAAATTAGTTTTACCTCTTCTCTTTCTCTTCCGTTTTCCCTCCGGTGCCATTCTAGATCTCGGGACGAGATCCTCTCGTAGTGGTGGAGTGTGGTGACACCCCGAGACCATTGTGCCAGGTGTCCTCTAGTTATTCGTTGTCGTTGCCATGTCATTTGCTTTCGTGTTGCATCTTACCATGTCATAGTGTGCATTGCATCATCATGTTTTCGAAACTTGCATGCGTCCTGGTCTCCTCGTTCCGTCCGTTGTCCATTCTGAGCCCAGACACACTCGCATGCACCCGCGGCATGTCCGAAATAGTATTTTATAAGTGCCGGAAAATGTTCTCGGAATGGGTTGAAAGTTGGCGTGTGGTCTTATTATAGTGTAGATAGACCGCCTATCAAGTTTCATCGCATTCGGAGTTTGTTTGATAGCCCAACCGTTAAACTATAGCGGCAGTATAGCCGGTCTATCGTCGGACGTTTTCGGTCTCCGGAAACTGCTGCCCGGGCCATCTGTCTCTCTTCTATCCTCTCAGCCTCACCACAGTTCACCTAGGCCCATGCCTACCCTCTCTGCACAGTGCATCGAACCCCTCGCGCGCGTCCGGAAGTTGTCCCGGACCCGACCCGAGCAGTCGTCACCATTGGATCCGGATCAACCCCAAACATCTACGAAACATCTCCGTTTCTTATTTGGATTTTCCTAGCCTATCTATTCTTGACCGCCGTATTTTGATCGGATGATCCAACTCCTCTCCTTTCCTATATATATGTACACCCTAGTCCATCTTTAGACCCAAACCCTAAAACCTAGGGATCTTGTCCCATCCACTCGTCGCCGCCGCCACTCCACCGAATCCACATCGGGATCCCACCTACCCAAACCAACGCCGCCATCTTCCCTTGTTTTCAGCGCCACCCAATTAGCAGCAGCACCCGAGCGCTCCTCTCTACGCCGGCATCCCCGTCCCGAACCTCATCGTCACCGCGCACCCTCCCTTGATCCATCGCCCGGGGCCGTTTCCACACTGGATGAACACCAGGCCAATCCCGTGCCCCCTCTCCTGCATCTCACTCCTCTGCTCATCTCTCTCTCTCTCCCGGAGCTCTCAAATCCCCTCCTCTGCTTCTTATCGCAAGAATCGAACGCAATCGCCGAACGCCATGGCACCCTCGCCTACTTAGTTTGTTCCTGGACCTCCTGCGCCCCGTCACCCGCGTCTAGCGCCGCCATGGATTCGCACCAAGTCCTCGTCGCCAGGCCGACCCCGTCCCCTTCTGTTCGTCTCGAGCATCAAGTGCAGCTGCCTCCTCTGCCGACTTGCTCCCCACCGAATCCGGTGGCTCGTAGCACCACTGCCGTCGTCGCCTCAAGTCCCTACCGCTGCGCGCCGCGAAGTCCTGATGAAGCCACAGCTCTATTTGGTGCCTCTGCCTGTGAGCAACGCCATCTCGCCTCGAGCCCTCGTCGGTGAGCTACCGTACCAGCAGCAGGTCCGGGCTCCCCCGTGCCTCATCTTCCTTCCGTCTCCCCGTCTCCCTTTTCTTCTCCCAAGTATCTTCCTCTCTGAAACCGCCGCGCCACCAGTTTTCTTCAGGGAGTAGCTCCGCCATCCGTGACCTCTTCTCCAGCAAGTTCTGCCCCACCGCTGCTGCACCGCGTCGGAGACCAGCCGCTTCTCGCGTCACCGGCAAGCCCCTGCCTGCTTGCTTGCTTCGCTCCGTGTCGCTCCCAAGTACCGTCGCCACCCTGCTGCCATGTCCCTCCGTGCCGAACTGCTCCGTTCCTCTGCTTCTTTAGTCAGAACACGAGTGAGCCAAGCCGCGTTGACTCTTTCGATCGAGCCAAGCGGGCCGACCCAGCGCGCCCATGCCGGCCTCTCCCTCTCCACCCACTAGGGCTTGGCCCAGTGGTGAGCAGCCGCCCACCTACCCCTATGTGCTGCTGGGTTGCCAGATTCGGCATGTTCGTTTTTTTCTCTTGTCAACGATTTGTTAATTTCTCATAGCATTGCATATTTACAGATTTTGCCCCTATTTTAACCTTCTAATAAATTTTGAACCATGCATCCAAATAAAATATGTCATATATGAAACATGCTTAGAAATTCATCTAGTTTCATAATATGTCACTCTCATCCATGTTTAACATGTTTAAATGGTGTTTCTTTAAATTTGCTTAAATAACTTGCTAAAATGCTTTATTTCATAACTAATTAACCGTAGCTCCGAATTAAATAAACTATATATGTAAATGGGGTAGAAAAATGCCTAGTTTAACATAGTGGCTTTACTTTGCATGTTTAATAACTCTAAAATTTGTTTAGGGCAGAACAGTACCTAACCTAATATATGCATATGAGGAGTTTCCGGACTTGTTGTTTTGTTGTTCCGGCCTCATTTAAACTTGCCTAGATTAGATAGCTTCATCATGTGTCACCTCTTGCCATGCTAACAACATTTAATCTTGTTGGGTACATAAACGAGAGAGAACTAAATAAGTCATGTGGTGTTTTCTTCAATATGCAACTCCGTTGCATAATGTGCTCCACTTAATTTGTCGAATTTCTTGTGCACTTTGCCATGACATGCCTCTTTAAAACTAGACATGCATCATACTATATTGTGCATCATGCCATGTTGATGTGTTAGTTGTTTACTATGTTGTGTGCTTCTTTCCGGTGTTGCTTCTTCGGGTTGGTTCCGTTAACGTCGCGTTTATGAGGACCCGTTCGACTACATCCGTTTGTCTACTTCATGGCCTTGTTCTTCTTCCTTGCGGGATTTCAGGCAAGATGACCATACCCTCAAAATCACTTCTATCTTTGCTTGCTAGTTGCTCGCTCTTTTGCTATGCCTATGCTGCGATACCTACCACTTGCTTGTCTTGCCTCCCATATTGTTGAACCAAGCCTCTAACCAACCTTGTCCTAGCAAACCGTTGTTTGGCTATGTTACCACTTTGCTCAGCCCCTCTTATAGCGTTGTTAGTTGTAGGTGAAGATCGAAGTTTTCTTCCTTGTTGGAACATGTTTACTTGTTGGGATATCGCAATATCTCTTATTTGAATTAATGCATCTATATACGTGGTAAAGGGCGGAAGGCTCGGCCTTATGCCTGGTGTTTTGTTCCACTCTTGCCGCCCTAGTTTCCGTCATATCGGTGTTATGTTCCCGGATTTTGCGTTCCTTACGCGGTTGGGTTATAATGGGAACCCCTTGACAGTTCGCCTTGAATAAAACTCCTCCAGCAAGGCCCAACCTTGGTTTTACCATTTGCCACCTAGCCTTTTCCGCTTGGGAGTCGCGCATCCCGAGGGTCATCTTTATTTTTAACCCCCTGGGCCAGTGCTTGTCTAAGGGTTGGTCCGAACTAGAGACCTTTGCAGTCCCACCTTGGGGAAACTTGAGGGCTGGTTTTAGTTGTACGGAGCGCTCATCCGGTGTTGCCCTGAGAACGAGATATGTGCATCTCCTATCAGGATGTCGGCGCATCGGGAGGTGTTGCTGGTCTTGTTTTACCTGTCAAAATGTCTTGTAACCGGGATTCTGAGCATGATCAGGTCTTCCGGCTAGAAGGAATATCCTTCGTTGACCATGAGAGCTTGTGATGGGCTATGTTGGGACACCCCTGCAGGGATATGATCTTTTGAAAGCCGTGCCTGCGGTTATGGGCAGATGGGAATTTGTTAATGTCCGGTTGTAGAAAACCTGTTGCAGATCTTAATTAAAATGCACCAAGCGCGTGTGTAACCGTGATGGTCTCTTCTCGGCGGAGTCCGAGAAGTGAACACGGTGTTGGAGTTATGTTTGACGTAGGTTGTTCTAGGATCACTTCTTGATCATAGTTTTATCGACCGTGCCTTGCCTTCTCTTCTCGCTCTCATTTGCGTAAGTTAGCCACCATATATGTTAGTCGCTTGCTGCAGATCCACATCATACCTTTGCCTTACCTATAAGCTTAAATTGTCTTGATCACGAGGGTGCGAGATTGCTGAGTCCCCGTGACTCGTGGATACTTCCAAAACCAGCTTGCAGGTGCCGTTGAACCGTGCAGATGACTCAACCAAGCTCACGGAGGAGCTCGATGAAGATCTTGTCCTTTGTGTTGTTTCGTTCTAGTTGATCAGTAGTGGAGCCCAGTTGGGGTCGATCGGGGACCTTGTAGAATTTGGGGTAGTCTTCTTTTATTTTGGCTCCGTAGTCGGGCCCTGATTGTAGTCGGATGATGTAATGCTTTATTCATGTATTTGTGTGAAGTGGCGATTGTAAGCCAACTATGTATCTTTTCCCTTATTGTATTACATGGGTTGTTTGCGAAGATTACCTCACTTGCGACATTGCTTTCAATGCGGTTATGCCTCTAAGTCGTGCTTCGACACGTGGGAGATATAGCCGCATCGAGGGTGTTACATGAACCAACTCATAAGCCAACTCCGAAGAAAAGGGGTATTCTATTTCTCAGTCCTGAAGATATGCAAGAGTCAAAGAAATCTATGCAAGAAAAGGGTATTAAAGCTGAAGATGTTAAGAATTTACCACCTATTGAAGAAATACATGGTCTTGACCCAATCCTTTGTCCTTAGCATTTTGAAGGGTTCCACATCCTCTAGTCCATGCCACTTCATTGTTGAACTTATCTGAAACATACTAGGTAAAAGTGTTAGTCCAACAAGAGATATGTTGACATTAATTACCAAAACCACCTAGGGAGCACTTGCGCTTTCACCCTTTCCTTCTCTCCTACTCCTACTACATGGAAGGGGGAATCCTACTCCCGGTGGGTGTAGGACTCCCCTTGGGGCGCGCCTAGGAGGGCCGGCCTCTCCCCCTCCTTCACTCCCCTATATACGTGGCCAGGAGGCACCCCATAGACACACAAGTTGATCAGTTGATCTTTTAGCCGTGTGCGGTGCCCCCCTCCACCATAATCCACCTCAGTCTCATCATAGCAGTGCTTAGGCGAAGCCCTGCGTCGATAAGCATCATTATCACCATCGTGCTGACGGAACTCTCCCTCAAAGCTCTGCTGGATCGGAGTTCGTGGGACGTCACCGAGAAGAACATGTGCTGAACTCGGAGGTGTTGTACGTTCGGTACTTGGATCGATCGGATCGTGAAGACGTACGACTACATCAACAAAGTTCTTATAACGCTTCCGCTTACGGGCTACGAGGGTACGTAGACGATACTCTCCCCTCTCATTGCTATGCATCACCATGATCTTGCATGTGCGTAGGAAATTTTTGAAATTATTGCGTTCCCCAACACCATGTGGGGTCAAGGAGGCAGGGGGC
This sequence comes from Triticum aestivum, assembly GCF_018294505.1. Lineage (NCBI taxonomy): Eukaryota > Viridiplantae > Streptophyta > Magnoliopsida > Poales > Poaceae > Triticum > Triticum aestivum. The sequence continues at coordinate 405,507,453 of NC_057812.1, read as the reverse complement.
GCGCCCCAGGGGGGTGGGTGCGCCCTGGACCCTTGTTGCCAGGTGGAGTGGCCCCCAGGTGTGTTCTCAGTGCAAATAATTCTTAAATATTCTAAAAATCATATAAAAATTTTAGGACATTTGGAGAACTTTTATTTTTGGGGTATTTTTTTATTGCAAGGATAATTCAGAAAACAGATAGAAAATACTATTTTTGCTTTATGTAATCTAAATAACAGAAAGTAAAAAGAGGGTACAGAGAGTTGTTCTTTCTAACTTCATCCATCTCATGCACATCGAAAGGAATCCACTAACAAGGTTGATCAAGTCTTGTTAACAAACTCTTTTTGAATAACATGAAACCGGAGAATTTTCTAATAACACTAGGTTACCTCAACGGGGATATGCACATCCCCAACAATAAGAACATCATATTTCTTCTTGATAGTAGGAATAGGAAATTCAAAAGCTCCAATAGTAATCATTGAAGTTTTTCCAATGGAATTAATACCGTGGACTTGAGGTTGTTTCCTCGGAAAGTGTACTGTATGCTCATTACCATTAAACATGAGAAGTGACATTGCCTTTGTCGCAATCAATAACAGCCTCTGAAGTATTCAAAAAGGGTCTACCAAGGATAATCGGCATACTATCGTCCTTGGGAATATCAAGAATAACAAAGTCCATTAAAATAGTAACGTTTGCAACTACAACAGGCACATCCTCACAAATACCGACAGGTATAACAGTTGATTTATCAGCCATTTGCAAAGATATTTCAGTAGGTGTCAACTTATTCAAATCAAGTCTACGATATAAAGAGAGAGGCATAACACTAACACCAGCTCCAAGATCACATAAAGAAGTTTTAACATAGTTTCTTTTAATGGAGCATGGTATAGTTGGTACTCCCGGATCTACAAGTTTCTTTGGTATTCCACCTTTAAAACTATAATTAGCAAGCATGGTGGAAATTTCAGCGTCCGGTATCTTTCTTTTATTTGTAACGATATCTTTCATATACTTAGCATAAGGGTTCATTTTAAGCATATCAGTCAAACGCATACGCAAAAAAGATAGGTCTAATCATTTCAGGAAAGCGCTCAAATTCCTCATCATCCTTTTTCTTGGATGGTTTAGGAGGAAAAGGCATGGGTTTCTGAACCCATGGTTCTCTTTCTTTACCGTTCTTCCTAACAACAAAGTCTCTCTTATCATAACATTGATTCTTTGATTGTGGGTTATCAAGATCAACAGCAGGTTCAATCTCTACATTATTAATATTACCACTTGGTTCATGTTCATTACCAGATTGTGTTTCAGCATCAAAAATAGTAGTATCATTAGGATCCTCAGGTGTGTCAGCAACATGTTCACTAGAAGCATGCAAAATCTTGTCGGAGCGGCTATATCTCCTACGTGTCGAAGCACGACTTAGAGGCATAACCGCATTGAAAGCAATGTCGCAAGTAAGGTAATCTTCACAACAACCCATGTAAATAGATAATAAGGGGAAAGGTACATAGTTGGCTTACACTCGCCACGTCACAAAAAGTACATAAATAGCATTACATCATCCAATACACTCATGGTCCGACTACGGTACCAAAATAAAAGATCAACCCCAACATGCGACATGGTCCCGATCGCCCCAACTGGGCACCACTACTGATCATCAAGGAAAGACACATAGTAACGGCGTGAGTCTTTGTCAAACTCCCACTTGAGCTCAAGCGCATCATCTGGAACAGAGTCATCGGGCCCTGCATCTGGTTTGGAAGTAATCTGTGAGCCACGGGGACTCAGCAATCTCGCACCCTCGCGATCAAGACTATTTAAGCTTATAGGAAAGGCAAGGTAATATGTGGAGCTGCAGCAAGCGACTAGCATATTTGGTGGCTAACCTGTTCGCGAAGGGAGCGAGAAGAGAAGGCAAAGCACGAACGAAGAACTAAAGAACAACCTACAACAAACATTACTCCAACATTCTGTTAACTTCCCGGACTCCGCCGAGAAGAGACCATCACGGTTACACACGCAGTTGATTCATTTTAATTAAGTTAAGGTTCAATTTATCTACAACCGGACATTAACAAATTCCCATCTGCCCATAACCGCGAGCACGGCTTTCGAAAGTTCAAATCCCTGCAGGGGAGTCCCAACTTAGCCCATCACAAGCTCTCATGGTCAACGAAGGATAACCCTTCTCCCGAGACATTATGATCAGACTCGGCATCCCGGTTCTACAAGACAACTTCGACAAAAATAAAACAAGTCCAGCAACACCGCCCGAATGTGCCGACAAATCCCGATAGGAGCTGCACATATCTCGTTCTCAGGGCACACTCAGATGAGCGCTCCATACAACTAAAACCAAACCTCGAGTATCCCCGAGGGGGCGCTGCACAGGACTCTAGTTTGGACCAACACTCAGAGGAGCATTGGCCCGGGGGGGTTTAAATAAAGATGACCCTTGGTCTCCGGAAACCCAAGGGAAAAAGAGGCTAGGTGGCAAATGGTAAAACCAAGGTTGGGCATTGCTGGAGGAGTTTTATTCAAGGCGAAATGTCAAAGGGTTCCCATTATCACCCAACCGTGTAAGGAACGCAAAATATCCGGGAACATAACACCGATATGACGGAAACTAGGGCGGCAAGAGTGGAACAAAACACTAGGCAAAAGGCCGAGCCTTCCACCCTTTACCAAGTATATAGATGCATTAAGATAACAAGATAATATAATGATATCCCAACAATAAAACAATGTTCCAACAAGGAACGATCTCCAATCTTCACCTGCAACTAGCAACGCTATAAGAGGGGCTGAGCAAAGCGGTAACATAGACAACCAATGGTTTGCTAGGACATGGTGGGTAAGAAGTTTGACATGGCAATTTGGGAGGCATGATAAGCAAGTGGTAGGCATCGTAGCATAGGCATAGCAAAAGAGCGAGCATCTAGCAAGCAGAGATAGAAGTGATTTCGAGGGTATGATCATCTTGCTTGCAAAGTTGTCAGAGTTGACTGGATCCTCAAAAGCAAACTCAACGGGCTCCTCGTTAGCGAACTCGTCTCCCAGATCTACCCAAACAAGACAAACAAGCAAAAGGAACACAATCAACCACGTGCAAAGCTCAAACAACATGATGCAAACATGGTATGCTATGCGGGATGCGATATCTGATGCATATGCAAGATTTGACAAGGAATGATTGGACCTGGCCTCAACATGGAAATCCAAGAGTTCCACTAGAAAGGTGAGTTGATTTCAGTTGAAATCGATATAAAGAACACCGGAATCGGATGCACGGTTTGGAAATGGCAAGCAAAACAAATATGGCACCGGTCTGCGATAAATAGCAAGTAGCCATCTAAATGCATCAAGATAATTATACTAAATCACTCAAAAATGGCAACAAAATACATGGCAGGGATGCACTCATAATGCTTGACAAAAGATGAACACTGAGCTATGGCCAATTCATCCATTAACAGGTTCAAACAAGCATGGCAAAAATGCAAATGGTAAACAGGTTTCAGACTTAGTGAAATTAACACTAGTCTGGAATTTCAGATCAGGTAGCACAGTTTGGAGCATGAAAACTATATGCTATAGGAACTTAACATGGCATATTAAAGCATGGCATGAAGCTACTCAAAGAGCTTAACAAAAGTCCCTTAGTGACCTTGAGCCAAAAGGGATCAGAAAATACAATTGCAAGCATGTGAACATGGCAAAAAAACAATCAGGTTAGAGACTTAGAGAAAAACTGGAGCATGCAAATCTGTTAACGAGTAGGCATGTTTACGAGCTCGATGCACTCACTACAGAGCATGGCATGAAAATCTAAGCATACACCCATCAATAATACAAATTATATAAGCTAGACATGGCAAGAACAATAACATAGCATGCACAGATCAACAACAACATCCCCGGAAAAATCGCTAACAAGTAGACAATCTGCCAGGATTCACGAAATAGCAAAAGTAGAGCTCTATTTACTCAAGCTAGGTTGCTCCATAATTGAAAACAAGGACATGGATGTATAGAGCACCACAACATTAACAAATCATCCTTACTGATCATCCTCAAAAGAGGCACGGATCACTAGGAAACAACATGAACATATGGCATATTGATAAAAAACAGGTCAAGGACTTAGAGAAATCCTAAGTCCCTGAAATCAGCATTAACGAATGCACTACTTTGCAAGCTTGTGCTAGTCACCACACATGTCACAAAAATACATGGTAGACACCTCTATAAAGATGGCAAAGCATATAACAAAACTCATGTAGAGCTCAGGGGCATATCATGCACACATTAATCATGGAAAAAATGACAAATAGCTATTTGGTGCAGCAGATCTGACAATTGTCTAAAATAGCTCTCTTCCAACAGCATTTCGGGCATCAAGGTGACCTCAAATTAAAATGAAGCAATGATATGAAATGATGTAATTTCTGAAATGAACATTTTGATATGCTACACGTCCAAAACAGAGCTACGGATGTAAAGTTACAATGCGATGAACATGGCATAAAAATACTGCAGAGAAATGACTTGGAAATATCTCGGGGTCAACCTAGGGTTTGAACCGGTCCAGATCTGGCGCGCATGGAAGCCGAGGATGGCCGGAGAAGGAGGTTCGCCGGAGTTCCACACGGTGGCCGGAGCTAGGGCTCGCCGGAGAGCTCGGGGAGGAGGTCGGGTCGCCGGAGTCCGGATCCGGCCGCGGCGCGGCAGGGCGGCGAGGTACGCGGCGTCGGGCGGCGAGAGGAGGCGGCCGGTGC